>NW_015661574.1:135485-154026 GCF_001515625.1 Sinocyclocheilus rhinocerous | reverse complement strand
ATTAACGTGTATTCAACTTGTGTGAAACACACCGGTATTAGGAGGTTAGCTAATTAAAACAGAGGTCATTTATATACAGCTGTCTTAAAGGTACAGCAGCAAAACCAGCCCGTGTAACTTTAAGAGTCAGAGAGAGGATAGAAAATGGTTATATAAAACTAAAATATGACACTTTTTTTCCATTTTATTCATTTAGCATGCACTTAGCATCCAAAGTGACTTACAAATGAAGAAAAATACAAGTAGTTTATCATACAGAAGCCAACAGTATTAGCAGCACCACAATACAAGAGTAACCCAGAAGTTTTGCTGCCACAGAAAAACTGAATTATATTACAAGTAGACTTCAGGTAGAAATGAAAATGCTGCAAAAATGTAGAATATGGGCCCTTTAAGTAACTTTGCAAAACGGCTAATGCTAATGTCAACTAGTGAGGATTAGATTGAACTCTCAGTCTCATGAAAAATAGATGCACAAACACAGTTACAGATGACTCTGTGTGGTTGTCTGATTGATTTTCTTTTAAGTCATCAGAACCCAATAACTCTTATTGTTAGACAGCCCTTAGAGTAGACAAACTTAAGACTCCATTCTTCTCTCTGAGGGAATCCAGCTTGAAATATTAGACCTTCGCTCCTGTTTTTTTCTCTGTTCTTTTTGTCTTCTGCTCTCTCCTCCCATCTCTGCTGAAGGATAATTTACTGCACCTTCAGCTGTTGGAATGTATTTGTAGTTGTGTATAATGGAGGTCATCTATCCTGCCTGTTAGCAGCGGGAAACACTTTTCTGACCGCAGCAGGTAGAGCTATGTGACGTTCAGATTGCTCAGATGATCAGGGGAACTGTTTCTGTGGCCAAAAAAAGTTTGCATGCGTGTGTGTTTTGGAGACGGGTGGGACCTTGTGGGTGTCAGAGTTTGAGTGAGGCAGCCTGTTTTCTGAATGAGTGCACCTCCAACTCTACATGGCCTTTACACTACAAAGATTCAGTGTTACTTCTTAGGAATTAATGCTTAGTTGGTACTGCCATGCTTTTTATCGCTACATTATTTTCAACATACACTACCGTTCAAAAGATTGGGGTTGGTAAGATTTTTTATAATGTGTTTGAAATAAGTCTCTTATGCTTACTAAGGCTGCATTTATTTGATAAAAAAATACACTAAATATTGTGTAATATAAAAAAATAATAAATTAATTACAATAACTTTTTTCTATTTGAATATATTTTAAAATGTAATATATTTCTGTGTTGTCAAAGCTGAATTTTCAGCAGCCATTGCAGTCTTTAGAAAATTAATATAATATGATTAGAATTAAATTAGAATGACATTACAAAAACATTTCTTATTATAATCAATGCTGAAAACAGTTGTGCTGCTAATGCTTATGTGGAAAGAAAGATTTTTTTTCTTTTCAGAATTTCAGCATTTATTTGAAATAGAAATCTTTTATAACAATGTCTTAACTGTCACTTTTGATCAATTTAATACATCCTTGCTAAGTAAAAGTATTAATTTCTTATTGACCCCAACTTTTGAATGGTGGTGCATAGTTGCATACAAATACAATGCCATAAAAAAGGCAAACTACATCATAAAAAAGTACAACTACATCAACACTCAAACTCCAAAGAAAAAATTCCATCACATTTTTTTCAACTGAATTTTGATTTTATATCAGTTTTCACACTATATTTTCTCTGAATTGAGCCATTGATGAGTCACAGGTCAAATCCCAGACTGTGAAACCCATATGTTTTGACAAAATATATAGCCACTGCGTTTTGCCTTTGCATGGCAGTAAACCCCCACACATTTCAAACCCAACATAGCTGCTCACACTGTCTGTTACTCATTAGAAATGTCAGCTCAACCTTTGTCATTATTGCTTACAAATTAATTGGATTCATTTACATAAATTTAAATAATTTAATCTTTCTGTTGCTTGTAGTATCACTCTGTCTTTCCTTATACAGTATGTAGGGGAAATTAAGTACATGAAACAGATCATGTGTTTTGTGTTGCAGTATATAGTGCAAGTCTGTATATTTTGAGCAACTACAGTTGGATTACTAAGATGTGACAGTAGTATAACAACCACTGTTTTCTCATTCTACAGATCTCTTGATCTAGATGCTTAAATGCTTGAAATGAGCTTTTTAGACAAATATAAGTTTGGCTAGTTAGCATAGCTGGTCACTGGACACTGTAACTACACCATCTGACTACAAAAATCATTCCAATAGAATGCTATTTAAAAATATATTTGTATTCTGGCAGTTTTTAATGCATTCATTTAAAAACAACAACAAAAAAAGCATTTCAATTGCAAGTATTCCATTATATTATGTAGATATTTGACTTTTTTGTGTCAGATTTGGACTCTTAAAGGGTAGGTTTTATATTGTTACAGTGTCAGTACTATAAGTAAATGAATAAAGTGTATTATTATAAGTGTAAGTTACCTGCACCAAGATATCCCATTTATTTGTCAGCAACAGTCCACCAGATTATGTAAAATTTGTCGTCTGGTGAACTTTTTACAGCTCCAGGGCCTTTGTGAAGACTTTACATTGTACTTCCACATTTTTGTATTTTGAGCTCAGTGCATTATGGGTGTTGAAGTTTTCTTACCTTTTTTGCCACAGCCCTTTTTTTCTGTTTTCTCTAGTTATGAAGCACCGTCTTAAACTTCCAAATTTTATTAAAACCCCATTTTGCCAGTGGTGAATTAGCCTTTTAAAAGTGAGGCTTTTCAAAGAGACAAAGTGATTCACTTTTGATTAAGATATGATTGTTTTTGACACTGCATAATTCACATACTTCCATTTATCTTATATCATAGATGAATGACTTCACTATTATTCTAAAATGTGGAAAATAGTAATAATAAATTATGAGTAGGTGTGTCCAAACCAATTTCTGCATAACTTACATGGTTATTTGTCAAATTATATTACCTTCATTTATCAGTACTGTCCAAATAATGTTTGAGTATTGCTATGTTCAGTATTGGAAAAAACGATACAACTTTTTATAGTATCCTACTCTTTCACTGCACTGTATGGTGTGATGATGACCCATCTTGATCAGGGATACAGGAATCACTCTTGCATTCACTCACACCCCGTAAGTCTGGAAATGAGATACATTTTTTTCTACTTTTCTTTTTTTGGGGGGAGGAGGAAACAAAATGTCAGAGACTAACGGCTTTGAGAGATTCCAGTGCTGTGAAAAGTCAGCCCAAAGAAAGTGTGTCATTTATCATGGGAGAGAGAGTGAGTGAGAGAGAGAGACAGAGAGGATAAACAAAACATTCACAGTGGACGACTCTTCCCATACATGGCCAAGCTCTCTGAAACACCTGTTAGTGCAACATTAGTCCATCCAGCACCTGGATCCCCTCAGTCACTCCCTGTGGTGGAGAAGACGATCTGATGTACACATTGAACAATAAACACCACACAACACCTTTTAAGGACATGTTCATTGCTTATCTGTCTTGTTTATAAAGTGCATAATTAACAATAAAATTTGCAGTGGGTTACACTGGGTCTTAGTTTACATTTTTTTTCCTGGTTCAAGTCAATGTGAAGAATACCTGTCTTAGCCCTATTTTATTTCTAGCATTTTCAACGAGAAAAAAATGTAGGGCAGGATTTTATTCCATTGGAAATGGATTGGATTTCTTTGGATTGTGAAAAGGGAGCATTCTCTGTTATAATATATATATATATTTTATTTATTATCTCTCTTATAAAATATATATATATATATATATATATATATATAGCTTATATCTCATTATAAGTCTCTGTCAGCCATTCTGCTTTTTTGTATGGGTAAAATTTGGATCATACACGGCCCCCTGCCCCCTGCCCCCTCTCTGTTAGGCCGGTGTAGGGGGTAGGATTAACGAGTGATTAATTGATGTCATGGCTGCGGATAGACAGTAAAAAGCACTGAGGTCCTGGAGGCTGTGTCTGTGATTCATTAATGGTCTTGCTGGCCTGGCCTGAGCTCTGTATTACATTAGAGCTGGTGCGTGAGTGAGTGAGTGAGTGAGAGAGAATGACAAAATTAATTACAATGATGTAGTGGCTTTGTTGCACTCTGCTGCACATAGCTGCCGAGTGTTGCAATCACTCACACATGTGCGTGCACAGACACACATGAACCAAAAAACGTCAGTGTATTTTATTCACATAAACCAGACTTTTGAAAACAGCACACCTCACGCGTAATGCAGATGGCTTGGTTATACAATCACAGGCTGTGATGACACTGATGTTATATCTTTCTTTTAGGTCCAGGTGTTCGATCTGTCTTAGGGTACAGCAGGATCTTTGCACTCAGACATGGCCTATTCATTAGGCAACAATCAGATGATAGGATCTAGACCAAAGAAGAGAAAAAAAGAAAGAAAGAATGAGAAAATGAATCAGGAATGGGTAAGAATTTCTCCACATTGGTCTCATCAGCTGGAGTGTCTGGATCACCGACTTAAGTAATGATTCGTAATGATTCAAGTTTACTAAACATTTTGCATCGAGTCGTCGAGGACTAGAAGTTTATTAGAACTACAAACAACATAAAAGTATATAATAGTCACCGTTTTATATTTTATTACTCACATGTGTGTAATTTACACTTTTATTGCACCAAAACTGTTCACAGTTCCCAAAATTATGTCTCTGAAAAGTTAACTAAATGGATTGTTTGGTATTGGAACAAATAAATAATAATAATGAATATTATTGCCCATATTTACAGGGATAGTTCACACAAAACTGAATATTATGTCATCATTTACTCACTCTCATGTTATTCCAAACCTGTACAAGTTTTTGTCTTCTGTTGAACATAAAATAATTTATTTTGAAGAGTGAGTAACCAAACAGTTGTTCATCCCCATTGACTTCCATAGTAGGGAAAAAAAATACTATGGAAGTCAATGGGGACCAGAAACTGTTTCGTTACTCACATTCTTCAAAATGCATTCTTTTGTGTTCAGCAGAAGAAAGAAACTCACAGTTTTGGAGCAACATGAGAGTGAGTAAATGGTGACACAATATTCATTTTTGGGTGAACTATCTTTTTGAAGTCACGATGAAACAGAAGTAGCAACAGATCTCTTTTGTATTGTGACACATCTCTTGAGCGAAACTGATTATCAAAAAGAATGTAGGGTGGAGACTTGATTCTGTCCATCGGGTGTTGATTGAATCTGAATTTGAGCTTGCGGGGTTTAAGTGGACTAAATAATTGGAGAAGTCTGGCATCCATCAGAGAGAAGTCTGTAATTTCACCGGAAAATAGAAATGTGACATTTTAATGTAAAAAAGAAAAAATACATATGCATGGATGAGTTGTTCACAATAAAATCAATAATATGCATTTAGAAAATAGGGTGACTTTCCATTTCATGCTGTCTTTAGTAAGTTAGTCATTTGTTCTAAACCCCTAAACCAGTGGTTCTCAACCCGCGGCCCGCGGGCCGCATGCGGCCCGTCACGAATTCAAATGCGGCCCACCATGCTGAACACAATTTTAAAAAATACTTTGTTTTACAATTCATTTTATACTAATGAATGGGAGAAACTGCAACTCGCAATATGGTGGAGTAGTCCCGCCTTCTAAATGAAAAAGCCAATCGCTGATTGGTAAAGTCATTGCGTCACTGCAGCGGCTGTTAGAAGCTCCGGTTTCCATAGAAACCTGAGACTAGACCAGCTCAAATAGCATTAAAAAAGCTTGTTTTTCAGGCTAGACCAGCCAATGCGCATGCACAGCATGCATTAGAAACAACATTCATGGGGCAGTTCATTTCAGATTTTGTTGCCGATTTGAAATATGTAATTTATTCATAGGTCAGTTTTTGAGATTTCAGGATTCCCCCATTCATTTAGATAGGACTTGGTCTTGTATGAGCTACCCGGAGGCGTTGCAAATATAGCCGCCAAGTGAACAGACTTTCCTTGAAAGGGACTATGGTAATGCTCTCCCATGCACTTACAATAAATGCAAACTGCTGCTCAGAACACCTTAGCAACTGCATAGCAACACCCCCCTGACTGACTAAAACACCCTAGAATTGTGCACATGCAAGCAAGCAGCATTCATGTTCAAATAATTTTCATGTAAAAAATTGGACTTGGAATAAATAGACATTTAGACAAACAGATATTGTTTGAAACTAGATCATGCCCTAAAACAATGGATGAATGAAGGACAAAAACAGACATCCTATGCTGAGGGGAGGTTGGCTGTGTTTCTGACCCACAGTACAACTCCAGTGAGTATGGGGGAGAGATTCTGTCTCTGTTTTTAATGCGTCGTGACGTTGATTACAGGCCCCAGATGCGGCCTACTATGACTAGAGCTACAGCCTGCAGAGAGACACTGTGAAAGAGTGCTACGATATAGAGGTCAGCATGTAGAGAGAGACAAAGGGCAGACCTCAAGCAGTAGGCTAATCACAATGCTCATAGCCAAAGGCCAGCGTCAGCAATAGCATTTAGCCTTTATGTCTCTGCTAACATTACACCTCTGTGGTTGCTCATCAACACAGTGTCACCTCTGACATTGTGAGGATTTTTTTCCAGCCCATCCTCCTGGTGTTTGTGAGGCAGGAACAGCTGTGGACTTTAAGTCGAGCATTGTTCTTCATTAGGTTAATAATACTGCCTCAAGAACTGGGTCATCACCAATGATCACTAATGGTGTCACTCATTCCCAGTTATTTCTCTCTAATTAAAATATGTAGAAATGATTACTGTTGGGTAATCAGTTTATGTTTTAGTATTGTTTTTAATCATTATTATAACTGGCTTGTAATTATAAATGACAAACTTTCATACAGTGTTATGAGATATGGATATCTATGTTTTACACAGATGTTACTATGGGTAATTGGTATTCTCAGGCATGATGGAAAATGTTATATTTTATTTTATATTATAAAGAAATTATTATTGTTATGATTAATAATAATAAATTTTTATTAATCTAACAAATTAAAATATAACACGGCACTTTCAATCATTTGTTTTTGTTTTCTTTCATTTTTTATTATTATTAATATTAATAGAATTATTTTTGTTTTCATTTCCGGTCATAAAATATTTTTTTAATAAGATCAAATCCAATTTAGAGTCAGCACTATCTGTTTTACAATGTTTTATTAGAACTATGTAAGTGTTGCATGTACCATGTAAGAGCTGTATTCATAATATAGCCGTTTTAGCCATTATCTTCAGTATGCATTATTATAATCTATTGGTATTAAAGACGATATAAAAGTGGAAGCAGCACTGAATCTTTCTGTGCTATTATCTGCTCAAGACTGTTCCATGTTTCAGAGCCCTGCTAACATTTCATCCCTTTTTAAAGGCCTTTAGTGAGCATCTGAGCACATTAATACAATTAATCCCAGTGTAAGGGGACATGTGGGCACTCATGATCATTGAGCTTTGCTACATTAATAGTAAAACTAATTATTTCATGATGGTAGATGGCTAACGACCTGCAGCGCACCCAGAGGACAGGCTCATGATAAATGGTCTCATTTACCCTTATAAGGACGCAATCATTTAACACAAGGCAAGAATCGCTGCAAGCATTTAATCCTGTTTAATGGTTACACTGAGAGAAAAAGTGAGAAGACGACGAGAAGTGAAAATAGATCTACATGAGAAATTGGGATTGTGTCTGTGTGTTTGTGACAGACAAAGAAAGAGGATAGTAGGAGGGGGTAAAATCACAAATGAACTTAACAGTTAATCAGAGAGGAGAAATGGTTGCTGGGTTTATGTCCTCCTAATTAGAAATAGCTCAGATCTATCCTCTTGCCGCAAGTGCCTTGTTAACGACTGTTTCACTAACGAGCTTAGCTCAGTGGCAGTTACGCAGATAAAACCCCTTCCTGATTGATCTGAGCGGCCTTCTGAAATTTGTTTCACTCCAGCGTATTGATTTAATTCTGTTGCTTGAAAAGCTCTAATTAATAATGATAATAAAAGTGTCCCAGCTCGTTAACATCAGCTGGTGTTTTTTCCCCTCCTGCTCTCATCCTTTCTTCTTTTATCTGCTCTTGTTCTCTCTCTCTCTCTGTGTTTTTCTCTCCACTCTTTTAGGTCTGCTGGTGAGATGTTTTCTCTCCTGTTGTGTCTCTCAGGTTTAATCAAAGGAGAGCTGCGTGGGTGACTATGAGAGGCCCTTTAGTTCTCTGAAAATACGCAAGTGATAGCGAATTTTAGAAAGAAAAAATCAATTTAGCTGCCTCAAATATTTGATCTGTTTCTACATCAGAAAAGATCTTGAGATTTCTAGTACCTGTTGAAGCAGCAACCTCAGGACAACCGCTGAAAACACAACAAGACAAAAGTGTTTTTGTCAGCGAAAAGACAGAAATGCTTGATATTATGAAGTTTTGCTCTCTCAGGAAGAATGGAAAAATGTCTCTATAAATACCTCAAGCGTGTGATGGAAATGTTACGCCCCTTGCCATATTGTGATGCCTTGTCCCGGCCGGAGCGATGAGACAAAAACATTAAAAAAACCATTATAAACGAGGCATTTGTTTCATCCAGTGGGGACGTAATTATGGATTATAATGACTTATACTGCCTTTTTACGCGTTGCATTGCATCGCACCGCGTAAACATAAAACCATGTTTGCATTTGTGATCTGAGAAATGACAAACTACAAACACTACTCTACACTGCCCAAAACTCGTCACACATGGCGGGCTAGAGTGAGCGGAGGCCGGCTTGAGTGAGCAGCGGCCGGTGGGCTTGAGAATGGCACGGCGGGTGGCACTCCAGGCGAAAAATTGAAATCGCATCATATGACCCCTTTAATGTTTGTTTGATTTCAAGTAACAAAAACTTTTTAAAATGGTTTTAGTTTTACTTTTGTTTTAGTTAACAATAATAACCTTGTCTCTCTCTATATTAATACAAACGGCTCTTCTTCCACACCTGTGCCCTCCCTCTTTTCCTTCTCGGCCCGGCGTGGGACGGGAGCGGGGGCTGCGTGGAGGTGTTGGGGGCTACTGATGAAGATGAAGCTGTCTGGCTGTGTCACAAGGGGCTGTTCCACCACATTCTGACTGAGGGAGGAGATGGAGAGCGAATGAAAGAGAGAAGAAGAGAGAGTGAGAAAGAGTGCCTAATCCATCACAGGAAGGGAGGACTGACACAACAAAAGACAGAGTGCGGAGCAAGGCTTTTTGGCGGCTAGGGCCGAGGCAACTTCGACAATATTTTTTGGCGCCTGTCAGGCTGTCTAATAAAGCAGAGCTGGAATATGAACTATCTCTCACTGCTGTAATACGCCTCATAAATCAGATTTAATTACGCGGTGTGGGGACAGGCAGTGGGAGCCCTGGCTGGATTTATGGGGCCTTGACTTGGCATCTTAACAACTGTGCGCTTTTAATACCATTACACTGTCATCTTTTTTGCCTCCTGCCACAGAGCACGCCCAAACTCCCTGTGTAACAGCACATTTTTTTCTCACAGAGCCATCTTTTTTCTTCGCTCCTTCTTTTTTCGCCCTGAGAAAAGTGTGTTGACACCACATAGAAGGAGCCATTACGCCAGGCACATATGCCTACAGGTCAGCACATTTCCGCAAGAGCGGCCCAGAATTCGTCTGTCCATCCGCTCGAGATTTCACTTATCCTTTCCTCTTTCCTTCCTCGTGCTTTTTGCGTTATTGTCCTGCTTTCGGCACCCCTTCTTTCCTTCGCTGACCCTCATTTCCTCCCTTTGCTTAATCTCCTTTGAGCCTTTCTCACCATGCTGTTTGGCTTACCCATTCTTCCTCGTCCGCGGCGCAGACCTTTTGACAGAACAATAAGAGAAGCAGAAGACAAAGAGGAAGGAAAAGAAGAAAGAGGGCATAAAAAATGAGCGAGGAGTGAAAGCAGAACCCTCTGCTATCCTCTTCCTTGTCTTACTAATGGCCCCTAGAGCGCCGTTCCACATAGCGCTCAGACGCTCGTGACATTAGCCATCTTGTTAATGCTAGCCTCTAAATGCCTGCGCGAGCTCGGTGACAGTGACATATTAGTTTTGCAGCCCTGCGTAATCTGATATTTCAAAGCATGCTGCTGCACTAAAGATTTGATTAATGCTGTTCCATTTGGGCTCAGTAATTGGCCGAGACTAGAGCGGAGAGAGGGAGAAAGAGAGTTAGCCGGTGAGAGAGAGCCATATAGAGAGAGTGTTAATGAGAGAGAGGGTTAATTAAGCTTCTGGCATCATAGGGACAGTTACTGATGACTCCCTATAACAAACTGCCATTGCTAATATGCACTCGCACACACATGCGAGTGTTGTGTTGTTGTGGTGTTGGTAAAAGCTGTGAGTTTAACCTCATCCTGGCTCATGGGTGGGGAACTGGCTGCTTCAGGACAGCAGGCCTCTGTATTGTAGGCCTACAGACCCTGGTTTATTTTAAGGTACAAAATGCTGTAATTACAGCAACAGCACATTAATTGCACCATTTCAAGAAACTAGGCGAGTTACACTGAATCCATGCAGCAGGGCCCAGTGTTTGTGCTCGTACTGAAATGGAGGGACTTTAAATAAGGTGCTATCATGAACTAAGTCATTATTAGGCATCGAGGCCGCGTGTTGTGGGAAACGACTGAAATATCAGATTTATCTGTGGCTCATTAAACCTGTTCAGTGCCCTATAAACTGCATGAGTGATTCAAACCCACGCCAGGGGCCTGACTATTTTCAGCCTGTGCTTCACCAAGCCAAACCGCTCACTCCATCAGAGAAAACAGTCTGACCAATCAGAGCCGAGGTCATTGTTTATGCATGTGTGGAAGTATTTACACAGACCAATGGTGTAGTAAAGCTCAAACTGATGGAGAGACACTTAAAATGCCATTAGTCACCTTGTGTTGTTAACAAATCGTGGAAGTGAGCAAAACAAACTTAATACCATTTGCTTTATAACATCAGCAAGCAGTGCATGCACAAATATAGCTGTTGCATGAAAGCCCTTAAGGTCTATCTAAACATCGTTCATTGTGTCGGGGCTGTAGTTTTATCTGGGTTATGTAAATCAGATGTGTTGCATTTACACAGAAGCAGACAGCACCTTTCAATATAAGCAGCATTTGTTTCATACACGGGGCAAGAGGAAATGCTGGTGACAGACAGTTGGATTGCGATTTGGAGTGCTAAAACTTTACAGCAAAGGTTATGTCAACATTAATCATCGCAATTGTTAACATGAACTAACAATGAACAACACTTTTACAGCAATTATTAATCTTGGTTAAGGTTATATTGTACATATGCTAATATATTTTTACATTACAAATTATGCATTAATGTGAACTGATAATTTGAGATGCACTGATTATTAATAGTATGGCTGATAATAAACTGATCATTATGTTCGTGTTAAGGCCAATGTATTTTTGTAAAATAAAACACTAAAACACTTTAGTAAAAAAAAAAAGAATAAAAAACACAAAAAAATGTAATCAGTTGTTTAAAAAATGTTGTAAGTAAAGTTAGGCATCACAATATTATAATGTACAGTATAAAATATTGAGATTTTTAAAATAAAAAAAATGTAAATAAAAAGTTTCTAACCAATATATAGTGGATACATGCTAATAATGAAATGTAGAATATTTATAAATTAACCAAGATTAATACATGCTGTTAAAAATTGTTCATTGTTAGTTCATGATACCGAATACTTTATCAAATGCATACAAATTTGTTGTAAAGTGTTACCAGTGGAGTAAACAAGTGTCATATATTGAACTTTTATTGACATTAATACTTCGAAATAAATACAAATTGGCAGCCGAGAGCTGTGTAGTATGATTACGACGTGTGTGTCTCTGCATGTAGGAAGAGAGACATTACGAGAGGGAGTGTCTGTATTGGTATTTATGGCCACATTATTCTGTCATGATATGTGTACACAAGCAGTGTTTATTGTTTGGTCGTATTGTGCGAGAAGGTAGAGAGAGCCGTATTTCTTCTTCTCGGTCCGACAAGCATCCTCTTTGTGTCCCCCCTCCTGAAGACGAATTACAGAAAACAGAGGGGAATGGCATCTGTGGCTCTTCAGGGCTGTCTGAAGGAACAGGGGGAGGAGAGAGACGAGAGGAGAGATGGCTGTGGCACGGAGGAGGCCGGGAGGGGAGGTGCAGTTGGTGCTGTATTGAATGTGCCCCGACCTCACTATAACCTCACCACCTCTCTCTGACCCTCACACACAAGACCTGCAGGAGAAAGGAGGGGAGGTCAAAAAGTTAGTCACTGACTTATGAAAGAAGGGGAGAAGAGAAGAAAAGAGATCCCCCTTTCAGAAACATCTGGTGCAGGGTCTTTCAGGCCGGTCGGGATGAATAGAAATGGGCCACCCTCTCCTCAGAGCTACTAGAGTAATTAGGCTTGGTGCAAAGGTTCTGGGCGCATTGTTCATCTAAAGAGGCTGCTCAAGTTTTATATACACCTTGAGTAAGCTCTTTACGTTTGTCAAACCGACAGGTTTTGGAAGGAATTGCTCTTCATTTGAGAGCCATAATGAGAATGAACTTTTGAGGAAATTTCAAACCATTAGAGTCAATATGCTTTTTTTAATGCACATTTTTGGTCTTATTGCGAATTATTCATTGGTGGATGTTTCAATGTTTGTCTTTGTAATATTAAGCAAAATGTAGTATAATATTAATCAAATGTGCTGCCTATTAGACAATGAGTGCATAGCTATTGAGGCATTGTTTAAGCAGACTCACAAATTTGGCTTTATTTTGCAATGTAAACTGATCAAAAGTTTTATGTAATTAAGTAATTTTTTTATGTTTTTGAAAGAAGTTTCTTATGCTCACCAAGCCTGCATTTACTTGATCAAAAATACATTAAATCTGTCATGAATCCGGTCCATGAACTTCCGTCTGCTTACCATCAGAGGTCACCCTTTCCATTACATTGACTCTCGCACTACACAAACTGTTGCGACCACGCCCGTTTTGGATTACTCTTCTGTCTTGCCCTCATTATACCTGTTTGCCATTGTTCGACCCTGCCTGTGTTTCTGACCTCTTCTGTTTTAATAAAGCTCGCACATGGATCCGCACGTCTCACGTCTCGTCAGCCCCGTTACAAAAACTGTTAAAATTGTGAACTATTATTACCATTTAAAAGAACTGTTTCCTATTTAAAAAATTTTTTTAATGTAATTTATTCCTCTGATGGCAAAGCTGAATTTTCAGCAGTCATAGTGTCACTTGATCCTAAATCATTCTAATATGCTGATTTGGTGCTCAAGAAACATTTCTTATAATTATCAGTGTTGAAAACAGTTTTTACTGCTTAATAATTTGGTGGAAATCAAATCAGCATATTAAAATGATTTCTGAAGAATCATGTGACACTGAAGATTTTAAAATATATTAAAATAGAAAATTGTTCTTTTAAATTGTACTGTATTTACTCTATTTGTGATCAAATAATTACAGCCTTAGTGAATATAAGAAACTTCTTTCAAAAAGATGAAGAAATTATTTGAGCTGTAGTGTAACTCTCACTTTTCACAATCAAGTCCTGCCCCACATTTTTTTTCTCATAAAATGTTTTGAAAATACATTGTTTCTTGAAATTAAAATAGCTTTTAATTGGCAGTTCACTCTGACTTGACCCAAACAAAGTATTCTGCCTGCTATAATTTGTGTTTTTGCTTTCATTTCTATTCTTGTTGATTACATTTTTTGTTGTTTCCAGGGCTGGGCTTTTTAGGGTGAATGGATAGATAAATAGACGGATGCATGGGGAATGGAAAGATGGAGAGAATGTGAGAGAGGATGTGTATATGTGTATAGATGAATTGTGCTCTATGTGCAGTTAGTGGTGTGTGTGTGTGTGTGTGAGGGAACTTTCTGTAATTAAGTTTTACAATCTTCTTGGTAAATGACACATAAATCTTGCCCCTCCTCATCATGCAAAGATCGTAATCCCCTCCTCAATTTCCTGTCTCTGTGGACACTCACTTGATTTAATGGCCTTTGATAATTGCTCAGTAAAACAGTACATGGGGTATCCACTTGAGATCCCAAAGGGCAGTGTGTGTGTGTGTGTGTGTGTGTGTGTGTGTGTCTCAGTCAGCATTCGTAAATGAACAGTTGTGCTGAACTGACATTAGTTAATGTGTAATGTGGTAGATCATAAAATGACCATTGACATCATTAAATGAAATTGCAAATTGATTGTTTTTTGCACAGATTTCCCGAATACTCCCTGATCAACAGATAACCCCGCCCCTACCTCACACCATTGGTTAGGCCAGTGTCGTTGTGTTGAACTGGTCAGGATGCTCAAATAAACAGGGCCTCGGTGTTTACACTTTTCATGCAAATCATCCTACAAATTACTTACTTATAGTTGTCTGTACATATTAAACTGGAATATGAGAATGTGTTTCAACAATCTATCCTCTCTGTTTTTCCTGATCCACTACAAATATTTCCTCGCAGTGCATGAAATAGTCTATTTTCATTAGTCTTTCAGAAACCTCATTATCTGCACAAGTCAAGCAATTAAATCTGCACGTCTTAATGTAGCTGTTATGATTGATCATGTTTATTGGATTGACTCAAGAACTCTTGGGTTCTTCATCAGTTATCAGACATGAGAGCGGCAGAAGGATGGGGGGTACGAGTGGCAGGCTGGCAGCGAGAACAGATAAACACTCACCTTGCTTGTGTGCTAATTGTTGTGCCTCCTTCTGTTAGCGTCCCCTTCCTTTTGTTTCTCTGCTGTCAACTCTAATCAACCATTAGATCTTCAGCAGATGGAAGAGACGAAGTGGGAGCGACAGAGAGAGACCGTGGGAATAGCTGCTCAGTTTTAGCAACGCTGCCCTCTATCTGACAAGGAGAATGAGTTGGTCTTTCATAGCACCACAAAAGCTGTTAGAATTAGAGAGAAGTATATGTAGTTGATTGTTGTTATAATTATTGTTTTCGGTTCTCTCCCTGCTAGCTTGTGGCTTGGACTACGGTCGAACAGGAAGGCAATTATTTATTCCCACGGTGCACTGTGATTTCCATAAACACAAGCATGCAAGCATATTGGGTTCCTGCAGATCATATTTTACACTATTAATACGCCATCTGCTTCTGCTAACACACACACATATACTCACAGTCAGCAGAAGAGCTGAGAATGCACACTGAAATACAAATGATCACAGGGAGACCAAAAAATGCAGATATACTGACACGAAAACACGATTTACGCAAGTCAGTCCAAAAAAAGAAAAGAAAAACATATGAGATTTTAAAGTTGGCATGAAAATTCACCTAGTTTATTTTCTAAAGGCATTCTTGATCTTATTGTGAATGATTCATCTATGCATGTTTAATTTTAAAATTTTTAATCTTCCGGTAAAACGACAGACTTCTTTCTGGTATTGTGAATGCCGGATTTCTCCAGTCATTTATTCAGCTTAAATTGCACCCTTTTCTTACCCTCAACTTTAAGCTTGCATTCAGATCTTCATCCAATCAATAATCGGTGGCTTGTTAAAAATAGACTGTCACTATATCTGTTAAATCGTGACTTGAAAGATTATTAATCAAAGTGAATTGTCACTTTTAACCCATTTTACTTCCATATTGTGATATATTTCTGGCTGAAATAAGAAAAATATATTCAATAAAAAGAGAATTGGCTGTATTATGAAAAGTGCAGCCATTTAAATAGCTATTCAACTATTAAATAGCTATTCAACTAACAGTTATTTGCACAGAAAGGAAATACATTCAAGGGGAAGAGAAACTGATTAAATTGTGATTACAAAGACAAACAATGCTTTTCTTTGGAATAATATACACCAGTGAATCATTCACAATTAGACTAGGAATGTGTATTAGGAAAATAAATAGTCGATTTTGATTTCATGTTGACTTTAAAGTTTCTGGAAGGTTTTAGGGGGTTATCGGGGGTCCGTCTCTCATTTTCTGCTAGGGAAAAAATTAGAAGCAGGTCGTAAAATCCACACAACAATTTAACTGAGGTCTTGCTATTTATTTCTCAGGTCAGTCAAGAGTCTCTGTTGGATTAGAGTGGAGGTCAATGACAGGTCGGGAGATAACTGCAGGCTCACTGAGGAAACTGCTTTAATGAGAACAGCTGATCAGCTGCCATGGATTAGCATTCCTGCCATACTATGGGGGGCTCTGATGAAGGAGGGGATTACACTAATGACTAACGCATTTAATATGTCTATCAGTTTGTCAGCAGTGACATCAGGAATTACATGATAGGGGTCGACCTGTTATAGTTTTACAGATTTTTTGGGGTGACTGAGGGTTTTGTATGCAGATGAAAGGCAGAGAGTAGAAAACGGGTTGGACCACCAACCTCCATGAGCCAGAAAAGGTCGTTCATCATGCCTGAATTACCCTATCAATACTGCTGCCTGCATAGACCACGAGAGGCTGTGGAGAGAGAGAGAGAGAGAGAGAGAGAGAGAGAGATTTGTTACGAGGACAGGAGTGGAGGGGATGCATAAGGAAAGAGGAGAGGAGCAGAAAACATTTAAATATTTCCTCCCATTTTATCCTACATGTCGTAAACAACTGCCTTCTCAGCAGTTCTTTAAT
This sequence comes from Sinocyclocheilus rhinocerous, assembly GCF_001515625.1. Classification (NCBI taxonomy): domain Eukaryota; kingdom Metazoa; phylum Chordata; class Actinopteri; order Cypriniformes; family Cyprinidae; genus Sinocyclocheilus; species Sinocyclocheilus rhinocerous. The sequence continues at coordinate 137,372 of NW_015661574.1, read as the reverse complement.
ATGTTGAAACACCACTACGTTCGCTCTCTGATTAGAAAACTCAACCAACAAGGTTTTCCTGAACGGGTTCAGCTAAATGTGTATAGCCTGCATAAGTAAGTAAGATTTCATTTACACATAAACTTAGGATCAGTTAAATGACAGACAACTGAGACTGAGTGAGAGCAAGGTTTAAATATAATAATCCCTCACTATGGAAGCCAAAGGCTTTTTGGGAACTTCATTTTTTAGTAAAGAAGTGGTCCCATAAGTAGCATCCTCTAGGCTTATGGTGAAGGAAATGATGAAAGCATGATGAGGGTCTGGAGAGGTTTTTAAAATGTCTTGAGATGTGGACACATAAACACACATGCAATGTTTTATGTTTGTGTTCGCCGCAACATCATGAGCACAAGACCGTGCTGGTTTGACTAAAAACACTCCATTTACAACACTTTTGGCAGCTTAATTATTATTCTTTATGATCGCTACCATAATTGTTGGCACAGATTGTCTCCTCAAGTCTTTCACTGTCACCTCCTTGTCTGCATTGAAGGATGTCTGCTTTTGCTCTCTTTTTACGTGGCCAACAGCACCATTTTTAAAGCCTAAAGGGCTATTTTTAAAGCCAGCGAACATGATTAGATGCTAACTATATGGCCCAAAGCATGTTAGCATCTTAGCAGCTAACCTCGAAGCTATAACACACCACATGCATTGGCTTTGGCGGTTAGCATGGGTGTGTCCTTAGCTCATCTGTGGCTCATCCTAGAGCTCTGGGGTTTAACATAATTGAAAAGAGTCTGGATGACGACACTTTTTGAAGTCTGTGATGTGTAATTATTATTATTTATTTTTTATGTACAGTGCACAGCATAAATGAGTACACCCCCTCTGAAACTTAACAAATTCAGCAATTACTCTTTGCTTAGAAGACATGTTATGGTTTTTTAGAGATATAATATTCCAGCAAGTCTGCTTGATCAGTTACCAAAGAAGAATGTTAAAATTATTCAAGAAAATACCATTTTCTTATCAAAGTGATAAAATGTTGTGTTGCAAAAATGAGTACACCCTCCTGAAAGTTACTAAATAAAACTATAAAACTAATTTAAAAAATGCTGGTGTAAGGTTAAGACAAGTATTGTAAGTAATTTCTTGATAATTAAGTGTTATATGACCCACTGAATCATTTTCAGATCTAACAGCATCCAAAATGTTCTGGTGTTGCTAGAGGAGAAATACAGAGAGAAGTGCCTGGTTCCCACAGTGGCATTCAATGGTAGTAAAGCTCTTCTATAGGGATGTATGAGTGCTGAAGGTGTGAGGGAGTTGTGCTTTATCAACGCTGTCATGAATTCACACACCACTCTGTGATGTAATACAAAAACCTGAAACTGAAGATGCTACCCGCTTCTCATTCTCTGCATTGTTGGGCATTTTTTTTAACATGACAATGAAGATATTCATTCTCCCAAGGTGAAAATCCTTCAGTGGACATGTATTTCACTCAATCTTAACACTCTTGAGCTGCTGTGAGAGATTCTGTAGAGACGAGCTGAGCAACACTCCCCATTAAAGACCAGGGCATTTAAGGAGGTCGTCCTCCAGGAGTTAAACAGCACAGATGTGAAAATTTGTCATGAACTTGTACACTCAGTGCCAAGAAGGGTCAGAGCAGTATACTTTAAGTTCTGGAGGACATACTAAGTACTAGAATATTATACATTTTCTGAATTAAATCTAGGGTGTACTCATTTCTGCAATCCTTCATTTAAACAAAAATTGGCTAAGTTTCTTATTTTACAGATATTAATGGCATGTATTTCTCTGTTTTTATTAAGAATATGTTTAATATGTTTCAATTTTGCCATCTTTCCATGAATTATATTAATTATATTAGTGATC
>NW_015661574.1:122675-135012 GCF_001515625.1 Sinocyclocheilus rhinocerous | reverse complement strand
AGATGCTACCCTCTTCTCATTCCCTGCATTATTGGGCTTTTTTTTTTTAACATGACAATGAAGATATTCATTCTCCTGAGTTGAAAATCCTTCAGTGGACATGTATTTCACTCAATCTTAACGCTCTTGAGCAGCTGTGGAGGATTCTGTAGAGATGAGCTGAGCAACACTCCCCATTAAAGACCAGGGCATTTAAGGAGGTCGTCCTCCAGGAGTTAAACAGCACAGATGTGATACACTCAGTGCCATTAAGTGTCAGAGCAGTGTACTTAGAGTTATGGAGGACATATTAAGTTCTAGAATATTACACTTGGTTGAATTAAATCTAGGTTGTACTCAATTCTGCAATCCTTCATTTAAACAAAAATTGGCTAAGTTTCTTATTTTACAGATATTAATGGCATGTATTTCTCTGTTTTTATTAAGAATATGTTTAATACATTTCAATTTTGCCATCTTTCTATGAATTATATTAGTGATCATTAAGAAAATACATCTTTTATATTTAATCAGAGGGGGTGTACTCATTTATGCTGTGCACTGTATGTATTTATACATACTGGAACAATACACTCAAATTCAAAAGTTTAAAAGGGGTCAGTGAGGTTTTTTTATATATATAAACATATTTCTTTGGCATATGACAATCTGTAGAGAGAGTCCAAAGGTACTTCCAAAAGACCTTAAACCTTTGAACAGTAGTGCATATATATCCACTTTTTTAGTCATAAAGATTACTGCACTTTTATATCATTTAACAAATCTAAAATAAAAAACCCACTTTGTATACAGGTTAAGACAAAGCAGTAACACCATAGTCATCCCTGCCAAATCTCCCTGAAGCCAGTGAAGCCACAATCCCAAGATATCAACTCTATGAACTCCATTTTAAGACAGACAAATACACTCACTTTCCAATACCTTTTCATATAGTCATGCCCAATTCATTCATTCAGCCAGCTTGGAATTTTTCCAGATTGAAGCAGGACTTAAACTTTACATTCGGGCCTCAGAGTCTCTCCCTCTCTTTCTCTCATGCTGTTGGGAGAGATTATGCTTCTGAAAGATGAGAAACACTGTAGACAGTGTGGATGGGATAATCAATCAGGGCGGTGCAGGAGAATGTGAAAGCACAGAAGCTGAGGCAAGGAGAGGGCAGCAAAATAAAATACATATACACGGTTATGAGTGCAGGCTGCATCTGCACCAGGGAATTGGAGCCATAAATCAAAAAGGCTGTCAAAGGACAGCGAGTGAGAGAGAGAAAGGCAAAGGTAGTGTGTGTGTGTGAGACACTGTCACTGACTCCTCTGCTCCCTCCTTCACTGGAATGCAATTTCCTGGAATGTCAGGCGGAGAGATGGGGAGCAGATAACGTGCCATGAGCGTGAGTGTGTCTGTCCTCCACCCCATCCACAGCGGCAACGCAGCTCAACCCAAATCTCATTACAGAGACATGATAGAATTTGCTCAGTGTGTAACCTCATTATTCTCACTCACAGATAAGGCCTGTAATTGGCCAGATCTACAGAATGGAGGAGAAAGAGGGGCTGGCGAGGCAGGTGTGTGTGTATGTGTGTGTGTAACTGGCCAGGACTACGTCGTGATAGACAAGAAGTGACTGACGTTGCAAGATGTGTGTATGTAAGACTGACTAAAAGCACGTGAGCAAAGAGGAACTGTGGGTGCAGGAGATCATTGCTGTGGAAGTGGGGTTCATTGCATCATGTGGAATTAAACAGTGGTCAGACCTGTATACAGTTCGAGAGTGTGGGTGAGAGCCCTCTGGGCAAACACTGTTACGGTTTTGTTTTTATCCAGTCTCAGTTCCTCTATTCTTGCCAAAAAAATCACAGTTGATTTGAGGAATCCGTAAGGAAAATGCCTGAAATTACAATATGTTTACTTTCAAGGTGATTTCTGGAGGGATGTTGGATGGAAATTGGTTAAACTCGGGGCAATTGTACCCTTATTTTGATATGGGAGAAGCACAACTTTTGTCTTAATTGTGTCAGAGAAAGATAATTGTAGTCTTTGAACTACTCAGGCGTAAAATAAAGTAACTATATGATGTTATTATTTTTTACTTTTTTTTATTCCAGAGCTAATCTTGAATACCACAGATATTTCACTCTTTGACCAAATAACAAAGAATACAATTTTATATTATTTATATTTTTTGTAAAATATTTTTTATCAAATAAAATGATGATTTTATTTAATTTTTCCGGAGTAGTTGCAAGTTAACAATTTTTCTGTTTCTCTGACAAAGCTAAGACAAAACCATTAATGCACTTCTCCTAGATCAAAATAGCACAGTTAATATAAAATAAAAAATATATAGACATAATAAAATTTAATCTTTATTTATTCCAAAAGTTTGTAAAATATTTCAGCAATATGACATTTTGACAGAAAAAATTATTCTAATGAAATTTACTAACATTTTCCATTGCATTTCACTATATCTGTGCTCTGTAGTTATTCATAGAAGTTCAAAGTCTATGCTCAGGCTGCATTCTTGCTCAAAACCACAAAAGACGGATCTGAAAGCCATAAAACCTCTGAATCCCATGTTTCTCCATCAGTGCAATTTGTCAAACAGTACATTGAGCTAGAAATCACCCAAATGAGAGAATAATAACTGTAATGTGGCGGAGACCGCTGTAACTAAATATTGTGTGTGTCTGTGTGTATGTTATCTGTCCCAAGGACCACCCAACAATCCGTCCACCCCACTGCCACACACACGCATGCAGCTTTCACTCTCACACACGATAAACGTACCCTATCCACCGCATCCCCTGTGCTGGTTCAGACGTACCGTTCCAAACCTAACATGGAAAATCACACTGTGGCTGCACTGATTCAGAATGGACTAGTGTGCTTATTCTGCAGGCCTGTTTCATGTCCAATCAAGCCCACCGCAGAGAGTGTGACCAAAACATAAACATTTATTCTGCATTTAGCTCTCTTTCTGGCTTATTATTTCTCATTAAGAATCACTGTATCAGACCGCTGCTCAAAACCAAAATAAACAGGCTCTTTTGGGTCTTGACTCTATATTCTCTTGAAAAGAGTTATTTTAATAAGTATTAATTTATAAAACAGTATATTTCAGTAAGATTTTTTTTTTGAAAGAAATTATTACTTTTATTCAGCAATGATGCATTAAATTGATGAAAAGTGACAGTGAAGACATAATGTTACAAAAGATTTCTATTTTAAATAAATACTGTTCTTTTTGAACTTTTTATTCATCACCGAATCCTGAAAAAAATGAATCACGGTTTCCACAAAAATATTAAACTACACAACTGTTTTCAACATTGATAATAATAAGTAAAAATGTTTCTTGAGGAGCAAATCAGCATATTAGAATGATTTGTGAAGAATCATGTGACACTGAAGACTGGAGTAATGACTGATGAAAAATGTAGCTTTGCCTTCACAGGAATACATTACATTTTGCAATTTTTTAAATAGGAAACAGTTATTCTAAATGGTATTAATTGTTCACAATATCTTTGATTAAATAAATGCAGCTTTGGTGAGACTTTCACTGTTTCACAAACATAAAAAATCTTACAGACCCCAAACTTTTGAGCAGTAGTGAATGTTCTGGGGTCCAAAACAACATGGACAAGAAACACTGAACCTTTTTTATTTATTTATTTATTTATTTATTTTTATACATATAAAAAATCACATAGGTTTGTAACAACATGACGGTGAATAGAATAATAGCTTAACTGAATGTAAAAACCTTTCTTCTTCCCTCCCTTCCTCAACACATCTCTTACATCCTTTGTATTTTAAGACCCTCCGTCTACTTTATTTCCTTTGTTCAGATGCACAGCCATCCCCAATCTGGATTCAGATCCCCACTATTACACGAAAAAACCCAGACCTGATCTCAGATCAGTGGCAGCATTTGCTCTCTGAACCACGATCAGTGCCGATCCAGAGTCTGGAATGTGACATATTCATCTGCTGACAGGGGGGTGGAGGTGGGACGGTTTGACTACACTGGGACCTGCCAGGGCTGTCATTACATACTGAATGGCTTCTCCCACTCACACACACACACACACACGTACACAGGCAGCTGGTTGTCTCTCCTCCGAGAAGGCAGACATAATAACACAGAGAGAGAATTCAGATCAAAACAGGAAAACAAAGTGAGAGGAAGACAGAAACTGTTGATTTGCGAGTAAGAGAGCAAGAGACAGGGGCGTATCGTTATCCCCCCTTTTTCCCTCTCAGTGAAGGCATGTTGACATGTCATGAATTCAGTTCCTGCTGCGAGACGGCTCTGTGTGTGTGTGTGTGTGTGAAGTCAAACAGCTAGAGCGGCCCATTAGTGTCACACACACACCTAGAAAAACACATACGGCTATCATATAAGGGGGATTATGAGTGTGAAAAGGGCAAGCAGGCCCTCTCAGAGAACAGGAAGGCGTCCCAACCTGACTGTGTGTGTGTGTGGCATCTCCTCCTCCCCTTTCAAGTGTGACAGTGATTAATGATTCTCAGCTGTCAGGTACATTACTCACTTGACCTCTCCTTTTCACTGACACATTTTCTTTCTGTCTCTCTATACCAGAGACACCACAGACAAACAGAAAGACTGGAGAATTTAAAAAAAGAGTGGAGGGTGGAGGAAACAACATACGTGTCTCCCTATGGACAGTAAGTAGGAGTGCTTTCAGCAACAAACCACTAATAAGGGGACAAATATTTTCACATATGCATCAGTGTGTGTCCTCATGCCTTTGTCAGTTTGAAGAAACCAAGGCGTTACTCCGTCTCCCTCCCTCTCCCTCTCCCTCTGGATGATGGATGGAGAGGAATGAAAAGTTTCCTCTCCTGGATCGAGCAGTCGTCAGCAAGCAGGCATCTGCTTTCCATCTCCGCCTTCCACCCGGCCACAGATCCCTGAGCAGAAACGTTCCTAAACCCCGACATAGACTGTTACCGAAGGAACTGATCATAGATCAGCTCCGTCAGGTAACGTCACTTCCAATCCATCTCTCGAGGGTCAGAGAGAAGGCGTAGCGGTGAGGAGAATGGGCTGGCAGAGGAGGAAAGCCTGACGAGGCATTGCCTGTCTCGTCCAGAAAGAACCGAAAGTTCTTTAGTGAAATGACTTTGCTTTTAAGCACCGCAGGTCAGCCAAGTCTTTGATTTATTCGACTGGCTTTTTCTTCAGATAACAAAAAGACTGGACTCAGAGCAGGTTTGTCTTCTGAGGCCTAGATATATCGTAAACCTTTCAGAAGTGTGCTAACATTACAGAAATCCTCCTTTAGCTCTGCTCCCTTCAATGTACAATACAAAAGAGATGAGTCTCTGTGGGGGGAAAAATTAAAACAGGGGAATAGGAATAAAGAGCTCCAAACTTTAGAGTAATTACCCATGAGGCTCCTCCCAGCTCTCTCTCTTTCTCTCTCTCTGCAGGGCTGTCACAGAGTTATGGCAGGAGTGGAAAGTATGTGAATTTAAACAAACAATTTTAATCGCAGCAGCGCAAGCCTTTCTGTCACATTTGATTTATTACCAACAACGGATTAATGCAGGAGAGGTGAGGAGGTCAGCGGCAACAGAAAAGAAAGAAGAGAGAGAGAGAGATTTTTCAGGCCACACAACAAAACTGTCAGGAATGTGTAAACACGCTTGTCCGTTGTTTTCCGTTTGTTTTCTTACAGCTGCTTCCACTTCTCAATCTTTCGTATTAGTTAGGACGAAGAGAAAAAAGGTGCGGAAAATCTTAAAGAATTGTGTTAAGCATTTTAAGCGTATTTGGCTGCATGTGATGGAGGGTTTGAACATGAGACTTGACTCTTAATACTCTCTACACCTTTTAATCAATGAAAATTATGTAATATCTAATACTTAATAGAAATGAGTGGAAATAGAGACGGTGAGATGCCAGAAGAATTTCCACAGCAGTGATGTAAGCGGCTATTATGCAGTTGAGTTGTGATTGACAGGACTAGATGAGTATTCTCTTCCCAAAATTAATTTAGAACTTCATTATGTACAAAACGAATGGCTGTGTCTCAATTCATATACCATCTGTCCTAAATAGTATATGACAGTGGGAGTTCCTAAGCACTGCACATTTTGAATGTGTCCTTTATTTAACACACCTAATTGATCAGCTCATTAGCAGAGAGTCCAAGTCCTAAGTGGGTGTGTCAGATAAGGGAGAGCAAAATGTGCAGTGCTGGGCTGCTTCAGGACCACAACTGAGAACCAATGATATGTCAGATTACAATAAGTCACTGTACTTTTAAAATAGCAATATTGTGCTGCAGAGGAAGAGGACTTTTTAACAGTTCTCTATCAACATTTGTAGTTCTTCAGTTCTAAAGCTGACACAGTAGTTTTTAAATACGAACAGAAGCTTTTTAAGATAATGGGGAAATTGAGCTAGCTGGTAAGGGTTGCACTATATGTAAAACAGATTATTTTTCCTTTTTTTTTTTAATTTACTTATTTTATTATTATTTAATTTAATTCATTAATTAATGTATTTATTTATTGGTATTTTGCCACTTGGGGGGAAATTTTGAGGAAAATTGCAAAATTTAGATATACAGTATTTTTACAGATTATTTTTAATTTAGCACTTTTTAGCAATTTTAACTTAATTTGATTATTATTATTATTATTATTATTATTAGATAAATCAGTTTTCTATTTTAATAGATTTTAAAATATGATTTTTTTTTTCCTGTGGTGGAAAAGCTGAATTTTCAGCTGCTACTTCAGCTTTTAGTGTCACATGACCCTTAATAAATCATTTTAATATTCAGATTTGCAAGAAACATTTCTTATTATTATCAGTGTTGAAAACAGGTGATCAGCTTAATATTTTTGTGAAAACCCTGATACATGATTCTTTGATGGATGGAAAGTTCAAAAGAATAGCATATATTTGAAACCCTTTTGAAGCCCTCAGTCACTCACAAACCCCATTCTTAGTGCAACAAGATGGTTTGTGCTATCAAAGTGCATTTTTATAACTTAACAGAATGTCTCAGTAATGGCTTGTAATGTCCTTTAATGTCGGCATGTACTCAAGCTGGGTTGAGAGTTTGTGAAAAACTGGTGAGATGTTATCCTCGCATGATTTGTGTTGTTGATTTTTATTAGTAATGTTACAAAGAGCATCTCGTGCTTTACTGGAAAGAAAAAACAGAGTTCATGAGGAGTGTCACAAATGAACATATTTGATTAGTGACCTATAAATAATGCAGAATGCATAACAATTTTTTTTTTTTTTTAACTTTTAGTACTGCTGTATATATATACAGACTTTTAGATCCCACTGTATGTACTTTCCCATGACCAGCGAGGTGCATAATATGCATAATATGCAAGTTGAAATATGTGAATCGGGGCTTGGGCAATGTATGGAACATTATCTTACACACATGTGGCCATTGATCTGTCATATATTAATGTTTTTTGGTTCACGTGCTGTAAGAAATATGCTGCCGACCATGGAGAGATTGTGTGTGTTTGAGAGCTTGTGTATGTCTGAATCTGGTGCATGGAATTTTTCACCAGGACGGTTAAGTTCATAGCAGTTTACAGAGACGCACAGATCACCTGACAGCAGGAACCAATGTTTTTGCTCTCACATGCACTGTAATGCACAATGTCACACACACACACATGCACTTTATCCCAGACCAGTCATCTCATCCACAGATATAAAACAGACTTCCTCCCTTTTCATAGCACACTCAGTGGAAAATGTGTGCCGTATTATCGCTTCGTTTGCAGACAGACAGGCAGAGATGACAGGAGACAGGAGACAGGTGAGATGAGGATGAAAGCTATGGCATGTGTCACGGCAGGTGAGTTACAGGTGGGCGTGACCTGCCAGTCAGCATCAGTTTTCAACATCAGCGTCTAAGCCACGCGTAAACATCCACCTACACCGCACACGTGCATGCAGAAACAGCTCTGTTTTGACAGAACGTTGTCTCAGCATATGCAATAATACCAACTTTTTTTGAATTCAGAGTAGAGTATGTAAATAAACTGTGCGAGACATAATTCGAGTTAATAAAACACAATAATTACAATATAAACACAGAGCACTTGTGTTGATCTGATATGTTTACACAGGAACGCATTTACATTAAGAGTCCAGCTGAACTAGAATAGGAGTGTTAATGTGCGTGTGTGTGTGCTTCACTATAACCTGACAAATGCAGACATATTGTAGCCATCAGAAGTGGAGTTGGAGGTCGGTGGTCCAGGGAGAGATCATCCATCATTTCCATCCTCATGGCTGTCTAACAGCATCTGACAGCCTGCTATGTCTCTATTATCCCTCCTCTCATCCCCCTCCGCTCTATTCTTCCACACTTTTCTTATTCCTTTTGTCTCTCGCTCTCATTCTGGCCCTTCGTTGACGCACATGCTGAAGTTTGGCACGCTATGGCATTCAAAGAACATCTGCTTTTCCAATTACATTAAAAGTTACTTGATATAACATTTTGTTAAATAATTCATTGTTACTTTATGTAAAATCATATCTCTTTAATATCTCAATTCTTTCTCCTAGACTGCAGTGAAATGAAATGGAGAGCAAATGTAGACTTTGACATGGGACTTCTGCTTCTCTATGTTTTTTCTATTGAGAGAAACGGCCTCAAATGTAGTCTCATATGTTTCTCCTCTAGCTTCTTTAAAATTAAAAGCTCCACGTTTCTGCTTTGAAATCCTCCAAAACTTGCCCCACTTACTTCCATGGTGTGTGCCTCACTGTAACTTTAACAATTTGTGCCTTTTTTTTAAGAAAACAAAGGACGACCCAGAATCCACAAAAATATCCTTTAAGTCAAATCAAGTCAAGTTACCTTTATTTATATAGCACTTTATGCAACACAGATTGTTTCAATGCAGCATAATAATAAACAGGAAAATAACAGAATCAGTGATGCAAAACTTTATCAAATATGAGACGAATTTGAATTCTGCTGTAAAGCAGCCCTAAAAAAGTCAATAGTGTCATTAAAAAGGAGTTCAGTTCTGTGTTGGTTCAGTTCAATAACTGTATGAAGTTCATCAGTTATGAAACAAGTTCAATTTAAGAGACAATCTGAGACCAAGTTACTGAATGTAACATAACTGATATATCAATTTTATCTAATGAGCTACACTACCACACAAAGAGTTGGTCAGTGAGATTTTAATTTTTTTTAGAAGTAATTTATGCTCACCAAGGCTGTGTTTGTTTGATCAAACATGCAGTAAAAAAAAGTAATATTCTGAAACATTATTACAATTTAAAATAAACATTTCCTATTTTAGATTATTTTAACATGTAATTTACTGCTGTGATGGCCAAGATGAATTTTCAGCATTACTCCAGTCTTCAGTACCACATGATCGTTCAGAAATCATTCTGATATGCTGATTTGATGCATTTCTTATTATTATCAATGTTGAAAACAGTTGTGCTGCATAATATTTTTGTGGAAACTGTGATATATTTTGTTTTAACTTTAAGGATTCTTTGATGAATAGAAAGTTCAAAAGAACATCATTTATTTGAAATACATTTTTTTGTAGCAATGTGAAAGTCTTTATTGTCACTTTTGATTAATTTAATGCATCCTTTGCCGAATAAAAGTATTTATTTCTTTAAAAAGAAAAAAAAACCTTACTGACCCCAACCTTTTGAGCAGTAATGTATAAAAAAGCAACCTTAAGCAATTAAATGTTACGCTGGGTAATTTCTCCACTAGCAGACGCATGAATCTCTGGATGGCTAACTTCTATCCTCCTACAGGGCAGTTCTTTGTTGCTACTTCTAAAACACAGGCAAAAAATTATGATAAATAATTTGCCTTGTAAGCTGCATTTGTTTAGGTGTGGTTTAGGATTTCATAGTCAGATCTGGAAGAGATCCTTCCACCTACAAACAAACTCACAACTTATGTGTGTGTGCATGGTGTGGCATATCAATAACAGTTTGACAAGCATCTCTTTCTCTCTTAGTGTTTCACCATTTAGCTGTGTATCCATCACTCTCAATCAATAGTCTTGTGGTTCAGTGAGCTGGTGAGGCAGTCACCTGACTGACAGAATCAATCGCGGCCTCTCCACAACAATGAGCTCAACCCGCACCACCAAATTCCACTTCAGACAGAAAACCAGTGAGAGGAGAGCTAGAATCCTTCTCTCTGTGGGACGCATGACTCAGAGAAAAGTGAACTGGAAGACTGGAAGGAAGGAGGGTGTGAGATGCTTTGTTCAAGATTTTGCCGTATTATACGTTCTTGCGATGGAACCCCTGGAACTGTCCCACGTCGGCATGTAGAAAGCAAACGAAATAACTCACCCACTTAAAATTCTTTCCCACACTCTCTCGTGGTGAAATGTTAGGACCGTTTTGCCTTTATGAAGTTTTACACAGGCAGCGCAAGTGGCACCTAATGGGCGAGTTTGATTGACAGGCCATTGTCATTTCTGGACAGGAATCCCCATTATCCCTCAGGCCTTCTAACACCGCTATAGGGATTAGTGTGCATTCATTACTGATCAGGGTTTGATGAATTACTTTCAGATCCTCTGCACCTTACAACAAAAGCTGTCAGACAACTATTCAGCTCTCTAGACAAGCGGCTCAAAATCTACTGATACTTTTTCATTATCTCGTTCTCCTCCAAAGCCGGAGAGACACATACTAAGGGGGCAGCGAGTCAATATTCCAGCCTCAGTGTCTTGTTAAGAGTGACAGTTTATGAATATGTATAAACATGTATAAAGGATAAAGATCTCTCTTCCTTTCTCTCTCTCTGTCGCGCTCTCTTTCTCAGCTGTTCAAATATTGGTGGGCTATTTATACTAGGGTAGTGGAAATATTTACCTTGGGCTGCTGGAGTAAAAGATATGAATGGGCATCATTTCAGCTTGTCAAATTAGGCTGTGTGTGTTACCTTCCCGTGTGTGTGTGTTTGTAGGCCTTTTGTAATTGGAGAGCTGGCAGGCCTGTCTGTCTACCGCTGGGCTGTCATGTGTGTCCTATCTCTGCAGAGATGTCACCAAAGCTAAATTTAATGCAAGGCTTTTATGTCAGGGTCCTGTTAGCCACGGGGTTGTGTTTTTTGTTTATGTAATAAGTAATTACATAATTGCAAGGTTGAAGAATATAGCTGTTTCCTTTTTAAAGTCAATATTAAGTCAATACATAGGTCCTAGTCACAGTTATGTACAAATTATATCTATGCAAAACCAATTTAGAAAAAACATCACCAACTGGAATCAGTACAATTGAATCTGCATATCTCAATTGGTACAGACTGATTAAACATCATACACAATTTAAAATGTAATTAAGAGATTTCTATGGTGCAAGTTGTTCTTAATGATAACGGCAGCCTAAAATCTATATTTTCTCTTTTTACCGATAGAGTCCCCCCTGGTGAAGTGGTAGATAAAGAGTGAGCGAGGAAAGAGAGACAGAGAAGGAAAGCAAGCAAGCATGTATTGATCTTCTGCTGGGAGAGATTGATAGAGCAATAAGGAGCTGGAGCAAGGAAGGAGGGACGGAGAGGGAGAGAGATGGAATAAGGATAGAGGAGAAGGACAGAGACAGAGTATATGTGTGAGGGGGAGAGAGGCTAAATGAAAGTGTGTGGAGACCATCTCAGGCCAATCAACTCATATGGGCTGTATTATAACCGGGGATAAGATGACGGATAGGGTGACAGTGAAAGAGAGGGACAGAGAAGACGAGAGAGAAGGGATGAAAGAACAGGTGATTCGTTCTCGTCAAGAAACAAGGACTGAGGGGCCTAAGGGAAAGAAAGGGTGATGATCTCATCATATATAGATAGATGGAAGGATAGACAGATTGATGGATGGATGGATATATATATAGATATATAGATGGATGGATAGATAGACCGATGATAGATGGATGAATGTGGATAGATAGATAGATAGATAGATAGATAGATCGATCGATCAATGGATAGATTAAACTTTATTAAAATACTGCTTAGTATAGTATAAACTAAAGCTTAGGGCTGTCAAACGATTGATCACAATAAATCACATCCAAAATAAAAGTTTGTGTTTACATAATATATGTGTGTCTACTGTGGATTTTTATTATGTTTATATAAATACACACATACATGTATGTATATATATATTTATATGATTTGTATTATATATAAATATAAATATTTTATATATAAATATAATATTTTTTCTTAAATATATACATGCATGTGTGTGTGTTTATATATACAGTATCTCACAGAAGTGAGTACACCCCTCACATTTTTGTAAATATTTTATT
>NW_015661574.1:114267-120681 GCF_001515625.1 Sinocyclocheilus rhinocerous | reverse complement strand
TATGAGTGCTGCCAGCATTGCTGCAGAGGTTGAAGGGGTGGGGGGTCAGCCTGTCAGTGCTCAGACCATACGCCGCACACTGCATCAAATTGGTCTGCATGGATGTCGTCTCTAACATCCACCAGCTCCGTGATTGGAAGAGGACTCCAGTGGCAACCTGTGAAGCTCTGGTGAACTCCATGCCCAAGAGGGTTAATGCAGTGCTGGAAAATAATGGTGGCCACACAAAATATTGACACTTTGGGCCCAATTTGGACATTTTCACTTAGGGGTGTACTCACTTTTGTGGCCAGCGGTTTAGACATTAAAATTATTTTGAGGGGACAGCAAATTTACACTGTTGAGTTATTTTGAGGGGACAGCAAATTTACACTGTTATACAAGCTGTACACTCACTACTTTACATTGTAGCAAAGTGTCATTTCTTCAGTGTTGTCACATGAAAAGATATAATAAAATATTTACAAAAATGTGAGGGGTGTACTCACTTCTGTGAGAGACTGTACATAATAAATATCCACAGTACACACACGTAAATTATGTAAACACAAACTTTTATTTTGGATGCGATTAATCACAATTAATAATTTGAAAGCCCTAAAGAGTGTTCCATCTCATTTATAGGATACTTCCTAGGTAGGAAGTAAAGGCAGCTCACTAGGATTTAAAATGTAAATGTAGTTTATTACTGCTTACTGCATATGTGCTCATTCAGTTCAGTTGGCAGAGGCTTATGCTTGGTCTTAAATTCTTTCAAATATGTATATATAATGATTTTTTTTCAGAAAGACCCTGTCCCCTCTAGTTGTAATGGTTGTTATGCCCCTGACTAATTCACAGATAACGTCATAAACATATCAGCGCCATGCAAAACCTATGCATATGACTGATAACATGCATTCACACGCATGCATGTCTGATAACCTGCATCTCATGTTCAGTTTAATAAAGACATCTCCTTTCACACTGTCTCACTCGCTTGTCTTCTCGCTGTCCTCCTGCCTGTCCCCTTGGGTCAGGTGTAATTTACATTGAGCGATGTGTGTGTGTGGATGGACAGGGTCATTAAATAGAGGGCTCTAGAATGACACATGATGCATAGCAGCGCTGGAACCGTTATGTTGTGAGGTGTCTGAAACGCTGTGTGTGTGTGTCATCACTCAGGTGCAACCCTAATGGAAGGCCTGTCTCTGACAGGCATTGACAGATCAACCATCCCATAATGCCGAGCTGCAACAGTCATTAGATAGCCCTGCTAATGTCTGACCTCATTCACTGTTCTTCTCATCGCTCATCTGCAGAAAGAGGGAGAGTGAGAGAAGGTGAGAGAGTGGAGAAAGATATGATGATGAAAGGAGAAAAACAAAATTTCTTAAATTTCTTTTCCTGTCTAGATTAGACGTAAATCCAGATTACGTAAGTGTGCACAGTTTTAGCGGGATATAGAAGTCATATAATTATCTTGCACATAAAGGAACACTGGATACTCCAAATACTAAGTGACATCATCATGTTCCCATTACCTAAAAGAAAACACACACACACCTGCAAAAGAGAAACTGAACCCACATGTGTTTCAGGTCGTTGTTGCAAAGGAACATGGCTGCCATCACTTCCCATTAGGCTGTAGGCAGATGAAATGCTGAGAGACATTAAGGTAATGTTACAGCCCAATAAAGTATTTAAAGACCCCCAGGGGCTCTCTCTCTCTTGGGGACTGAAAAACGAGTGGATACAGTGAAAGAGAAGGATAGTCATGCTACAGGACCTTGAATATCTCCATTTCTGTCTTTAAATGGTAGTTCATTTGTTCTCAGTGTACAATAGTAGTAGCTAAAAAAACAAGGAATTATGATGTTTTTGCATCTCATCTTAAAGGGACAGTACCCCTATGTGATTCCAGACAAGAGTGTTGTTCAGAGATGTACAGTGATTCTACTGTGGCTTCATTTGTTTTTCTGTTTGTTGGTGGAGCAAAAACAGGCAAAGTAACAGTAACAGTGTATAAAATGTAAGTTACTCAATATTAACTTCTTATTGATTGAACTATTATATAACAGCAATATCAAACTTGCAGTCATGCTGTTTTTATGCAAATTTATCTGAGGCTTCTTGAAGCAAATCCTTGCCATTGAAAAAAATCCTCTCTTTCATTGAAAACAAAATGTGATATGATGTTAAATAATGTTCATATGGCTGCCTTTTCCATACATTGAACTTTTATTTTTACTGCCAAGCAAAATAAAATGTACCATTATACTTAGTCTTCTGAAGTCATATGATACATTTTGTGTGAGGAACAGACTGAAATATAAGTTGTTATTTTTTAATAACTATTGTCTTTGACACAGCTCTCAAATCTTATTTGAGGCACACATATTTACCTCTACAGTTCCGGCCCTTGAATCTGATTGGTCGATCAGCATTCCAATAGCGATGATGTGCAGTGCTTTACAGTTCACTCCGCCTGTATGTGTTTGCACATCAGTCTGTGTATTTAGCAGAGATTTATTCATTGACTCTTTCTATAGTAGGTCATCCAGGTATTTTTTTTTTTTTACTGTTTTATGAATATTGTGAATTTGAACATACTACACTTTTCAAATACAATTTTTTTTGTCTACTTTATAGTAGGGAGGTAAATATATTTGGATGCAACCAGGGCCTAAAACTAACTTTTTGCCACACCTGCCAATGGCCGGTGACATGATAAAATTTACCGGGCAACATTTTTTTTTACTGGCCATGAAACTCTTTTTGCAAAAACAGGCAGTTATTACTACTACAATAACTAAACATATTTACAATGTTTTTAATTTGTCCTGCTGGTGCATTTTCCCTCAATTTTCCCTATTAATTATAGCCATTCAACATTACAGTATAATTGAAAGCCATTATTTTTAACATTTAATAGGCTCTGAAATATATAACAACTTTTCATTTAAGTGATTTTAAAACAATCTTCACATAAACTATATTATATATGCATAAACTATACATATTAATCTTTATTCAAGCTAAAAAAAAATTAATCAACGACTAGAACAGTCCAAGGATTTCTCGTTTTCTTTTGTTCTTTGATTTACATCAATGACAGACTTCAGCAGGTTCTGATTATAATGACTTATATTGTCTTTTTACGCGTTGCGTTGCGTTGCATTGCATCGCGCCACGTTAACATAAAACTCTGTCTGCATTTGTGATTGGAGAAATGACAAACAACAAGTGCTACTCTACTGCCCAAAACTCATGTTTGAATTCGCTTTCACAACGAAAAACACAGCGGCCTAGCGTGAGGGGAAGCCCCGGCTTAGCGTGCGCTGAGGTCAGGATAGAGTGAGCTATCGGGCTGGATAGCTCACTCTAGGCGGGCTGGACTCCGCTTTGTCCACGGTGAAAGTTGATGTATTTCCTCAGAGACCAGCACAGATCAGCTCTAGGCATGACGAAGCGGATATCGTCCTCTTTTGGAAGACCAAACAAAGTAGTTTCGCTTTCATAACGAAGCACACAGCGTCTTCACGACATGGCTGCAGCGTCAACAATACTACAGTGAGAATAAAAGTTACGCCTTCTTTCTTTGCATGAACATTTGGGAGGCGTTATGCAAATCTTCCCAGATCGTGACGTAGGTATGTGGGGGCGTGTTAGAACGAGCCGTTTTAGGTAGGCGTGGTTAACTCTTAACTTTTATAAAGAATATCTCTTTGGTTTTGAGACTTTAGTGTTTGCAACTTTACAGATCTTCTTTATGCACCAAGAGCTTGTAACACTCCAAAGAGAAAGGAAAAATTGAAATCGCATCATATGACCCCTTTAAAATCAGCGCTGTGTCTTTAAAACGTGATGCATATGACGCGGATCTGACACATATCCGATTTTCTCCCAACTCTTTACGGTCATTTAAGACTTTATAACTCATTTAAGACGTTTACAAGATAACTCGCCAAAACCGCGCATTTTGACATAATTGTGTGTTTTCGTGCGTTGAAGCGTTACTGGTGAGCTGTCTGAAGCGGCTCAGCGTATGCGTTCAGCCGAACGCGCAGCCTTTCAAACTATACTTCACTGCACCGTTTCTGCGGCGTAACCCCAGGTATGTATCGCCGCATTCTCGGGTTATGAAGAATAAAGAAGGGAAAAGTTAATTTCCGAAATGAAGCAGCAAAATGTTATCAGGTCAAAGTTATTAGAACCGTGTCTAGGGACAAGCTGGCCATCACTCTGCTCTGACCTCATCAGCCCGTTTGTATCCTATTATTTGATTCGCTCTTGTCGCTTATGACAGAACAGCTAATCACATGATCTTGTCTTCGGAAAAGATTATTTTATTCGCTTGTGTCAGAAACAGCGAATCTCTTTAAAAACTGGCTGTTTTCACTTCATTGCATTGTTATAATTCGTAAAAGTTGTATCCGCCAACTGGCGACTGACACTGTTACATGGACTCGCCAACTCTGATTTGTACTCACATTTGGCGCTTGGCGAGTGTTAATTTTAGGCCCTGGATGCAACCATTTAATAATTCATTCAACTGATTTACTCAAAAACGATTCATTCACAAGTGTTGCTCAGATGTTGCGACTGTTCGACTGTGGCTTCATTTGGAATTCTGTTCAAACAGACAAAGTAACAGGCAACATAGTGTGTAAAATGTAAGTTACTCAATATTATCTTCTTGTTGATTGAACTGTTGTACAAAAGCAATATCACACTTGCAGTCGTGCTGTTTTTCAGAATATCATCAACACAGCTGTTTTTTATTACCTGTGGCCGACTCACTTTTTTACATGAAAGGATTTGGAACAGTGAGGAAATGACAACAGCATTTTCATTGTTGGCTGAACTATTCATTTAAGCCCTGACATACTTGTAAATTTATGCTAATTTATGAGGCTTCTTGAAGCAAATCCCTGCTATTGACAAGCAGGACATCAAAGACGTAGATTTAAACCTTAAACTTGAAAAATTCAAGGCACAGCCACATTTAAATGACATGAGCACAACGATAATGATCACAGATCCATTAGGAATGTGGTCGAAAGACTGTCCAGGAAATAGTCTGGCTGTATTGATTTTTCACAAGCCTTTTATTGCATTGCAGCAAATAGCTAATAGCCCCCGTTCTTGCTCTACGGTGAATTATTAAACAGAGTGTTTTGTTATGTGTCAGTAACAAAGTCATTGTAGATTTATTGTAGCTGATATCCGATGCTCCCGAGGAGTCGCACACACCAGCAGTTCTCTGATCCACTGTCAGCGGCGATCAAGCAGAACGGAAACCAATGGCCTATAGACCTTACAGACTAACATAAAGTTAATGCGATGTGCCGAAATCTGTGCGAAGAAATCTATGGCATTTACTGGGTGTAATGGGCTAAAGACGGAGGAGCCATTTCAGTCACAGGTGGAACAGAATAATCTCACACATAATTTCCTGTGGTGAGACATTCAACTAAAACAGAGAGAGAGAAAGAGAGAGGATATTAAAACTAGAGAGAGATTACTGTAGAAACAATGACTTAGAAAGTGATAAAGCACTTGGCAATGACCTAATGTGAACAGAAGAGACGGAGAGGGAGAGGGAGGGATGATAAAAGCAGAAAGAGAGAGGGAGAGAAGTAGAGGAGTTAGTTAAGATTCAGGAGGGCTGCAGTAGGCCTATCATTACCATACATCAAGACAATAAATGAGGCTTTCAGCGGCCCGTAATAAGAGTTTGATAAATCATCAGGCGAGAATTAACTAGATGTCAAAACAATGTGCAGGGCCTGATGGATGGGAAGGGTGGGGGCCAGGACACACATTAGTCAGGCTGGCCACTGACATACACTCACACACACACACTGAGGGTGGGGGCCTGCACGCACATTAGTCAGTCACTGGCAGACACACACACACACACACGCACAGACACGGAAAAGGGGAGGAGAGGGAGAGAGCCAACAAGGTCACAAGAAAGTGTGTGTGTAGAAGAAGGTCAGAGGGGAGATTTTGATCAAAGAGAGAGGTGTGTGTGTGTTCGGTTACATGCAATAAAGATGGAATGGAAGAGGTGTATGAGGAATACATGACATAAGGTTAAATGAATAGTTCATATTCTGTCACTATTAACTCACTCTCATGTCATTTCAAACCAGTATGGTGTTATTTTTATTATGGAACACAAAAGGAAAACTTTTTGAAGCATTTTACATACCAAGGCAGTCAAGCTCAAAAAAAAAAAATGCATGATTCAAAAATGTTGCACAAATTTTGTAACACCAAATAGGTAAGCCAAATCATTGGTTTCTGCATGGTTTGATCTAAATTTGCTATATTTGCTACATTTCCTCACATTAAGCTATCGCATGGCTCTGAATCAGTGTTATTTTAGTATTGTTTGTATTTATATGATTTAGCCTTATATATATA
>NW_015661574.1:83527-114106 GCF_001515625.1 Sinocyclocheilus rhinocerous | reverse complement strand
AATCAATCACCGAAAATGATTGTAAATAGTTTTAGCTAATTATAACAATACTACTCTAAATGTAGAACAAAAGTCGTATGAACTACTTCCATGGTCCTTTTATGGTGTGTGTTGATACTTTTTTGAGCTTGGAAACAACAAAAAGAAATCCATCAGCATTTGTGATGAGAAAAAAACTCACATTTAAACATAATGCGTTTCAGCTTTCAAGCCTTCGTTGGAGGCCCTAGTTGACTTATTTCACTGTAATGTTGTGCCAGCTTTACTTTTATTAGTTACTTTTTAGAACTTAACAGCACTGCAAATTGTTTTTGTATGAAAAAAAAAAAACTGATACAAAGTATGAGGAATACAAATGCATACAATACTGGAACAAAATGAACATGAGTAAATAATTACACAATTGTTATTTTTGGGTGAACTATCTCTTTAACAAAAAGAAGCCCTGAAAACAAATGAACAACCTGAAGAAAGAGGGTGAGAAAAAAGAGAAAGTGAAAGAAAGAGAGAATCTCAGAACTCTTGGCTAAAATAGATCTAAACAAAACAAAGAAAAGCAAACAGTTTTAACAAATGAACACTTTGTCTAATCTTGTAGTAATCTAACATATATTCCATTTTCAACTCAGAGAAAGCCAAACAAACAAATCCATTCTGTTTACAAGCAGTTCACAATGAAAGAGAAAAAGTAAAGAGGTGAAACTAGAGCGAAAACGGGAGGCTGAAGATAAATGAAGGGAAAGAGGGAAAGAGATACCCCTGCAGGCCGGTGTGTATGCGTGTGTGTGTTCTTATGATGAGCAGCATAAGTAGGCTACAGTGTGAGGCATTAGGGGCCTGGTGTCACAGTCAGCTCCGAGTGCCTGCCTCTTATTCTCCTCTCTCTCCAGCCCACCGCAGGGAGATTTAATTGCGTGGCGTTGACCTTTCCATGGTCGCCTTGACAACCCTGTGGGCAGCGGGGAGAGGTGACGGCTGCCCGATTACTTTTGACAAGGCGAGCAGGCACTAACGATGACGAGGAAGATGAGGACGAAGAGTGGATAATTAGAGTTCATAGTCAGCATTGGCTAGTCGCTACTGCCAAGCTCCAAGGACTCCTATGTCAAGTCTAGTCAGCCTTCGGGAACTTGAGTGAATGTGTGTGTGTGTGTATGAACCTGTCAGGCCAGGGAGCAGAGGGCTAAGCTAAAGCGACAGTTCGATTGAACGGCACGAGGCACAATTACTACGTAACACTCAGAGGATAATAATGTTCCGCAGTAACACACACACACTCACACAGCTTTCCAGTTAACCTGATGTAATATCTCTCTCGGGGCTGCTGAGCGTGATTTGTCCTACAGAGTCACCGTTCGAGGCTGAGAGTTCAGGCGTGTAGGCCTCGGCAGTGCTGTCACTGCTGTCCTGCCATTAGCCTCTGCTTGTGGTCATGCTGTTAGTTTATATTAGCACATACGCTAACATTTGGAATCCCATTACAACATTTTTCATGGTAATCATATTTTCAGCTGAAATATCATTGTACCTACAATAAAATTGCTGACGTCGTATATAATGTACCACTGTCATCCAAAAATGTCATGATCCTAAAAGCTTCTAACACAGTTGAGAGGAAATTTAAAGGTTTTCATTTAGAAACAATATAGGCCTATTATATCTGATGCTCAATTTAAAAACTTAATCTGAAAATTAAATATAGATTAGAAATACACTAGCAAATGATTATTATATTATATTAATAATAAAAATAATCTAAAAATAAATACACATATTAATAAATATATTGGTAGTATGTAGGAGTTCTGTGTATGTATATGGTATTGGTTAGCATTCAGTACCTCAGTATATATCATGTACCATGGTACCCCAGCTGACCTTTTTGTAAGGGTTTGGCAAGTAAATTTTCATAAGGACATCGCTAGCAACGAGACCTAGCCCCAACCTACATGACAGTGTAAGTTACGCCATCGAGGATTTAGTTAACAAACAAAGTACAAGTGCTAACACTAAAACAAGCAATGAACATTAAGTGTAGAGTATGCCTTTCTTCAATCTTCATGAGACCTTTAGGCTCACTGAGGAGGACATTTCAAAATGGCTGCTGTATGTGATTGCGTGGGAATGAGTGATGGCAAGAGAACTAATAGAAGCCATCTGTCCCAGTAATGAACACACTCATCTTAACGTTTTTAATTAAGGCCCACTGCATTAGCCGTGATATGTTGCTTATCAGCAGTCTCCGTCATTATGCAAATATAATAAAGATCATCAAGCAGCATAGAAATTAATAACTGAAGTGGCTGCCAAGTTTTGTTTAATGGATCTAGCAGAGCTTTTGTATCGCCTCACCACGCTTGTGTCAGTGATGTGGTTTATGTTAAAGGTGGTTTTGAGGGCAGCTTTTGGACCAAGATCCAGGGATGTAAATAACAACAGGTTTTTATCAAGCTTTATTTAACTAGGTTTATAAACCAGTCATTTTTGTTTTAGATACAAGATGCTTGCATGCTACTGCACACCAAGACAACTGTAGCAGCTATGCTAGTTCACAAGCTGCACCAGACACGCATTAACCAGCAATTTTTTGAAAGCAGGGAAGATTTTCCAAGATGTTTATGCATTTGGCAGATGTTTTATCCAAATTGACTTCAAGCTCTACATTTTATTCGTATGTATGTTCGCTGGAAATCAAACCCATGACCTTGGCATCGCTAACATCATGATAACGTCATAAACATACTTTCAAACTTTTCATTAAAAACTCCCGCAGTCACAAAAAGGCTAATTTTCTGTTCATATAACCAGTCAATTGACTGTAGGATGTATATTAATCCACTTAAAATCATTTCCGTGTGGCTCAGGGTCTGTAATGTCCAGAGCGAGCTGAGGAGAGAGACAGAGGGAATGATTTGAAAGCCGGAGAAAGTTCAGAGCTGGAACGAAAACCTGCCCTCAAGCTCAAAATCCGACTTAACACTGCTGAAAGACCTGACAGCGCTGCGTAACTCAATATGCTACCATGAGTAAATGGAAAGGACATGGAAATGCAAGAGAATAACCACAATACTTCCCAGGGAAAATGACGATTAATCCAGATCTTTCTCTCTCTCTTTTCTCTTTCACACTAACCCTCTGTACTTATTTTATACTGTATATATGATTGTTTTTTTGTGGGTGCAGCACACCCTTCTTTGCTTCAAAGACAGTGTGAGAGTGTGTGTGTGCGGGAGTGGGGGGGGTCAGTGGGCGCCCCTCGCTGACCCCGTGGTCATTAATCTCTCTCCTTGTCAGGGTAATGGATGATGATGGACAAGCCAGTGTTTGCTACGTATCACTGCACACATACTCTAAAAAACACTCTTGGTGCCCCACTGACAGTTCCACACACACACACACACACACACTCTCTCTCTCTCTCGCTCAGTCATTCAGTAGTTGACAGTGTCTAAAGCAATCAGTCATTGGGTTGATGTTAAATCTGCACTCTGTGTGTGTGTAATGTTGAAGTGTGTGTGTTTGTGGAAGTGTGGTGTAGAGGTGAAGTGTTAGCAGTAAGCCTCTTCTGTGATACAGCATGGCCATTGTATGTAGCTCAGCTAACTCACTGTGGCATATAGGCAAACACTATTGCCTGGGCCTCAGCCACTCCCTCTGGTGGTGGAGCGGGGAACTTCGGGCAATGGTGTCCATTCATTCTCTGTATGAGAACCTTAATAAAAATGTCCCATTGTGCATGTGATGGAGAAGATACTTTGAAACTTACTTCATAATTTAAAGTTGTTAAACTACAGTCAAGCTACACTTCAGAATAGTACAAAATAGTGCAAACTGTGAACAAAAAGTAGCTAACTACATTTAAGAGGTTAAAGGGGTCATGAACTGAGAAATCAAAATTCCCTTGATCTTTTGACAAATATAAAAACATCCTGTAAGTTTCAGAACTCAAAACTTTCTCGTTAGTCTAAAAACAGCCAATCTGCCAAAAAGACAGGTTGTGGAATGTGCCACTTTATGATGTAATAGTGTGGTTAAGCACCGCCTCCACAGAAGAAGATCAATGCCTGCTTCTACATCACTGCCTGTTTAGCCCCGCCCACCGATTTGCGTATGTAGTCATGTAGTGGGTAAATAACGAGAGAGGCAAATGCAGGTCAATGAACAATTAAATATTTCAATAAAGAATATTATAGGTAATTAAATATATTAGGATGTTATCTTGTAAAGTGAAATTCGGAATGGCTGTACAACACATATATATGTGTGTGTATGTGTGTGTGTGTGTGAATTATAATAGTAATATAATAATAATAATCAAAATTTCAATTTATTGAATGAACAAACTGATTCACTAGAATGAATGAGACTTTCCAAGAGCTTCATTTGAAAGAGTAGACACTTTAGAATAGTGTGCTTGATTATCATCTTAATTTGCATAGCTGTAAGGCTGCATGCAATACAACGTGACATTAAAAACTGTGGAGTAGCATTTTGTCATGCAACTTTATTGGAAGAAAAGCAGCCTGTGCCCAAAAAACTTCTGTAATGTGTATCCGAGGTGTCACGGAGAGGTCAGAAGCACAACACACTCACTCAAAGCCTGCTTCCCTCTATTTTTCACTCCCTCCTTCCTCCTTCCTCTCCCTCTCTCTCTTTCTGTCCAGCCAGCACTGTTCCAGTACATTTCAAAGCAATTACTCTATGTTGATTTAGCTGTCATTGGGGGCATGTGTTTCAACATGATTTATAGACTCGCTCTCCGTGCCAGTCGACTTGCCATAAATTGCACAATATTCAGAAAGGGCTCATTTGCTTAGCGTTACATTAGTGGGGCCGATGATTGCTGCACAAAGTCATGTAAATGAGTTCTGAGAGGCCCCATCACTCATGATGTCATGTAGCCAATCCTATTATTATTTATTAGCATAATTGCCCTGTGTTTCCCCAGGCCATGTAGCACTACTGATATATGCCATGACAGCACCACTCAGTGAGACAAGTAGAGATAGATAGAAAAAGATAGGGAGACAAATCTGCACCCCTGAACATTATCATGTGCCTGAATGCGTTTCATACAACCTTGGTGTGAATATGATCAGAATGGCATACTATCATAGTGGGTTTGCTATTTCTGCAGTATATTGTATGGATACTGTGTGTGTAGTATGTAGTTTATGTACTAGATTTGCCAAAATGTGCAGTATGCAACAGAGTTTATTTTGGAGTAATAAGTCCCATACGCTTAATTAGTAAAGGGATGGATGAACCGGAAGTATTTGACTGTGATTTCATTCTTGACTCATTATTTGTGTAGACTGCCAAATTTTAAGTCAATTTTTACATGGTTTATTTTCAAAATGATAATTGGACACCACTCATTAAATGCTGAATTCAGAACAGCATACCAGCAGATATGGCAGAAATAGTGTGAGCAATGTATTAGTATGCTATTCAGAATTCAGCCACGTAATGTGAAATGGTCATGTGGCAAACATAGTGAGCTCATATGACAACAGAGTAGCATACTACTTTTTGAATATTGCATTTTCAAATAAAGTAGTTGGTACACTATCAAAGTAAAAAGTATACATTTTACACATACTCAGTAAATAGTAATCTAGTGTTCAGTTCTAAACATGTTCAATGTCTTTTTTTCCCATTTTATTGATATGAGACCAAAGAATTCTTACACCAAACACTGATTTGTTGTTTCCAGCAGAGATAGACGGTTTCTTTCAGCAAATGGAGTGATAGCTGTGTATATCTGTGTGATGTACATCTGTGAGATGAACTCCGACTGGATAATCTGTGCAACGCACCTCACACTTCACATGTGCACACTCGCACAACAAACACACACATGGCCTATCACTCACAAGCACTCAGTAAAAAGTATACATTTTACACATACTCAGTAAATAGTAATCTAGTGTTCAGTTCTAAACATGTTCGATGTCTTTTTTTCCCATTTTGTTGATAACAGAAATAGAGAAATGATGTAGGACAATGAGACCCGGAGGTGACACAGGCTCATTTTGAGCCCTTGTGTCTTACATGAACACCAAGACTCAGTGTGTACTAATCGCTAGGCCACAGGTCCAACTACAGTGTTTTTTGTGTATGCCCATACAAGCACTCAGAGTTTGGTATGGAGGCTGTGTTTATCTGTGAGAGGAAGGAGCCAGAGTCTGGCTGTTATCAGCTGGCATACAGCAGGAGTACAACTGATACCATCACTGCTTTCTCAGACAGACAGAATACACATTTACTGTCATTGTCTTGTGTGTTTACAGACACTCAGGCTCAAAGTCGTGGAAGTTTCACCCCTGCAACTTAGAGTGGAAACATTGCAATTTAAAATTGCAGGTATGTTGTAGACATGATTGAACACTGGAACTGCTCATTTTCATTTACACTACTGTTCAAAAGTTTGGAGTCAGAAAGACTTTTTAAAGACCTTTTTCAGCATGGATGCATTAAATTGATCAAAAGTGACAGTAATATGACAAATATTAAGAAGCACAACTGTTTTCAGCATTGATAATAATAAGAAATGTCTGAGCATCAAATCAGCATAATGGAATGATTTCTGAAGGATCATGTAACACTGAAGACTAGAGTAATGACTGTTGAAAAATTAGCATTGCCATCACAGGAATAAATTACATTTAAAATACATTAAAATAACAACAGTTATTTTAAATTGTAATAATTGTAATAATCTTTCACACTATTACAGTTTTTACTTAATTTTTTACAGTATTTTTGATCAAATACATGCAGCCTTTTTGAGCATAGGAGACTTCTTTCAAAAACATTTTTAAAAAAATTACCAACCCACTGATTCGTTTATATTCTGTTTATTAATTTTAAAAAATCTACTAAGTCCACTATTAAGCTTTTGATGAGCAGTCATTAAAATTGAACATCCCCTTCATGACTCTCTCAGGAACCCTGTCAATGCCTAATTTACAAGCGTCTGATATAAAATTCTTTTTAATGTTCATTTAAAAATTTCCGACATACGATCGGGGAGGACAATTCAATTCCCCTTTGAACAATTCCCACCAGATCTACACCTATGACTGATAAATACTTTGAGTAAACCAGCATTTTTTAAATTCAATCCTCTTAGCAAAGCACTAACATTTCTGAACGCCGTGCAAAACAAGTCCCTATCGTAGACAGAGTTGGACATATCATAATGTTGCTGGTAGCCAGTGCAGTTGTCAAACATGTCAACCTGAGCCATATGAGCCATAACAAAACTCTATGAGGTCTTTTATGTGTAACCTCCCTGTGTTTACCTTCCCTCGGCTGGATTGGGTGATTGGCACTGGGTGCTTTTCCTTTCCGCCATCAACTCATGACCTCATTTGATCGCTCAGGTTTTACGTTAGAGCACTATTGGGGAAAGGTTATCAGCGCTGAGCAGTGGAGGCAAGAATGTTGGTGAGAGGTTGGGAGAGATAAACATGGAGATCTGGGAGGACAAGGTTAGTTACATTTCACTGCAAACTGTTAAACAACCCTGAGAACAAAAGATTTCCTTAAAGGGACAGATAACACGAAATGAACATTCTGTCATCATTTACTCACCCTTATGTTGTTTCAAACCTGCATGACTTTCCTTCTTTCTTCCTTGAAACACAAAAGGAAGTTTAGATCAATATTCACTCTGCTGTTATGTTCTCCATAATGTCAAGGGTGACCGGGGACTGTCATGCTCCAAAAATGACAAAAAGCACTACAAAAGAACCATACAAGTTTTCTTTATAACATTATGCTATATGCCAAGTCTTCAAATAATATGATACCATTGTGTGAGAAACAGAAAGAAGTACAGTACTGTTAAAAAAAAAATTTTGGGTCGGTTAGATGCTCACCAAGGTGGCATTTATTTGAAATAAAGTAAAACAGTAATGTTATGAAATATTATTGCATATTATATGTTATATACACATATTTATTCTGTCACAGCAAAGCTGAATTTTTAGAAGCCATTACTCCAGTCTTCATTGTTTTATGATCTTTCTGAAAACATTCTAATAATCCAAGTTGACAAACAAATCCAAGTGTTGAAAACACTGGTGCTGTTTAATATTTTTGTGGAAACCATGATATATATTTTTTCAAGATTCTGTGATGAATAAAAAGTTTAAAACAGCATTTATTTGAAATATTTTTTCAACAATGCAAATGTCTTTAATGTCACATATGATGCATTGCTGAATAAAAGTATTTCTTTAAAAAGAACAAAAAAAAACGTTTTTTTTAAATACATTTTAAGTACTGACAGCCTGAGAGCTAAGACAGATTTGGAGATTTTCAGTAAATAATGACTCAGATATTAGTCTTTTTCTCACAGAGATATCATATGTCTTCAGAATACTTGAAATAATAGAGCATTGTATGGACTAGATTTATGCTGTTTTTATGGACTTTTCTTGTCATTTTTAAAGCTTGACAGCTTTGGCCATTAACTCACACTGGGTAAAAAACAGTTAATAGTCCTTTTCTTTTTTGCTCTACAGCAGACAGAAAATGATACAGATTTGGAACAACATAAGAGTGAGTAAATGATTGCAGAATTTTCATTTTTGGGTGAACTATCGCTTTAAAGAACAGAAACAGTTCAGAACAAACTGCAGGAGAGCACAAACTTGACACTGACTGTACCATGAGTGTACTCACACTGTCAGCATATCAATTTTATGGTTCCGTTATCACCTCTATGACATCACAACATGCCTCATTTTGGTCTAGTTCATCACATAAAAGAACAAGGACACATTCCTTTTGCCTCCCTCGTTTTCTTCCGCCCATATCTCTCGCTCTGCTATTTTTTTGTTGCCTGTTTTCTGCTCAGCCCCCTCTTCCCAGCATTGCTCCCAGTGGAGGTTTTGTTTTTTAAGGGATGAATTATTGAGTTAAACAGGGGCGATTAATCAGGGTGTAATGGGGCTACAGGGAGGAACGGGCGGACCATGCATCACTGAAAGAGATGAGCCCTGTCACAGCACACATCCAGCACTCCTCAATCACCCCCACATTAACACCAGAGAGAGAGAGAGAGGGGGAGAGAAGAGGGATGGGACGCGGAGAGATTAAGAGCGAGAGAGGAGAAAGGGAGAGATTAAGGGAGGGAGGGAGTGGGGAGAGATAAATTGTGATGTAGGATGAAAGGGGGGGGGGTTATGAAGGATCGAGGCAGAGAAACAGGGATGAGAGACTGAGGAAAGGGAAGAAAGATTGATAGTGAAGAAAAGAATAAGGAGAGAAAGACAGATATGGGTGGAGACATGGGCTCATGGTAAGTGAACCAGAGACGGTTAATTCAGAAAGTATGGAAGAGAGAGGGAGAGAGCGAGATAAAAGGCAGTCTCTGGCAGCTGCTGGGGTGCTGTGCAGTATGTTTGATCTCTTCTGGTGGTAGATGTACACAAGCTGTCCACAATCGCACACACACTGAAACAGACACTGAAGACATATTATGTCTCGCACATTAGATCACACACATTCACTCATCACATCACAACATACCACATGTCTGATGTTATACACATCCAGCTGTGCATTATACCTTTATCTCCTCTTTTATATCCTTTTTTTTTAGATTTGGTTTTGGCCTTTTACTGTTAAGAACTATGGCTTTCCATGTAATAAAATATATCTGGTGTGTTTTAAATTCAAATAAAATGCTAAATCATTTTCTATATCAGACATGATTGAGAGAAATGTTGACATATTCACTAAAAAAAGGTGTAGGATTTACTTTAAAACAATTTTCACTCAGAAATTGCTTATAAATTGCTCAAATAATTACAACCAAATGGCATATAACATTGCATTACAAGTGAAATTTTGAAGTAGAACAACTGAAATAGATTTTTTTCTATAATATTTCCTTCAAAACAACATTTCTTACTCTTTTTGGTGGGAAATACTTGAGTTCCTACCAGATTATGTGAGCGGAGTGGAGCGGCAACAATTTCCCCTCCGCGCTCCGAGCATTTAATAATCACTCCGCTCCAGCTCCAGCTCCACTCCAGGTTCACCATTTCCCGCTCCCGCTAAAGTATTTCAGTATATTTGAAATATCACAGTTCTGTTCATAACGTATATTAAAAGAAAAAAATAAAATCAATAAAATGACAGGAGATTGCTGCTTTTTGCAGTGCAAATTTTGTTTGTGATGAAAATAACAGTACGTTTTCGTCAGTTATTTTACCTACGGATCGCTGCATTTCTTACAGATTTCTGCTCATTCGAAATCGGATGCAGATGAAGTAGCACTGTATAAGATTACATTTGTTTGAATGCATTATTGAGAGAGCGATTGCGTGTGAATAAGTGTTGTACCTGTTTAAATCATGATTTCACCTGAAAATATTCAGTATCTAGAGGGAACAAACAAATTCCTTAGTAACTACCCTATAACTTCCCGCTATGTCCATTGCCGTCAACATACACTCTAAAAAATGCTGGGTTAAAAAGGGACAAACCCAGCTATTAGGTTATATTTAACCCAGCATTTTTTAGTGTAGCCTTCACATTCTTTCTGATTTGCATGATCCTTCTCTATCAAGCTAGCTAAATATGTTTAACGTGAATTCTTGCTAAATGTGCAGTTATATTACGAGCCGTGCGGCAACAATTTCCCCTCCGCGCTCCGAGCATTTAATAATCACTCCGCTCCAGCTCCAGCTCCACTCCAGGTTCACCATTTCCCGCTCCCGCTAAAGTATTTCAGTATAAGCTAGCTAAATATGTTTAACGTGAATTCTTGCTAAATGTGCAGTTATATTACGAGCCGTTGGCATGAATTGTACTCGTGATGGAGCGGTGGTGGAGCGCTCTTGGAGCAAATGAAAACCAGATGCTCCGATTTTAAAAAATACGCTCCTCGCTCTATTCAAAATCACACCGCTCCGCTTCCACTCAGCTCCGCTCACATACTCTGGTTCCTACTGAAATATCCCACTTTTGATAGACTTCCATATCTTAGCAGATTAGCACAGTACGGAACATTGTTAAGATCTAGAGGAGACACCTGTGAGGTCACTGAGGCCTTTTCTCACTCTGAGAAGCAGGAGTCTCCATTTGTTCTCCATTTAATCTAATTTCAGACTAGGAGAAACTACATTTATTTGTATAGCACTTTTCACAATACACATTGTTTCAAAGCAGCTTTAAATAATATAAAATCTTAATATCTTCATGCCTTATAATCACATTTAGCAGCTGGGTGATAATGTAGTTTACATTTTGCAATGATACAAGCAATCAAGCAGTTGAGATTTACTATATAGTTTACAGTATACATACATACATGTGAGTATACTGTATTTATGCAGATAAAGTTGGACATACTTATATATCCAGAGCTCGCCGATAATATAAAGAGATCTAATTTGAGATTTCTCTTTCCTCTGGGCAAGTGTGTTGAATAAACACCCTAATAAATTCTGTCATGACACAACACAGAGCTCTACAGTACTCTCACAGTACTGTGTTTGTAAGTTCGGCACTGAATGATGCCATTGTCGGGCATTAAAGGGCGTTATGACAGATATTAATGAGTGCGTGAGTGGTCAGTCTGATCTGAAGTCTACTGGGCATAAGCGCACAGATGAGCGTTGCCCAGATTGTGCTGTCTGAGTTCTCTTGGAGACAGCTGTCAATCACCATGATCAGCCCACTCCATGTCTTCGGCTGTGCGCTGGAGTCCTAATCCCTAACCAGACTCCGCCTGTCACTGAGGTAAAGATAAGTTTGATAGGCCGCCAGTATGAGAGAGAGAGTCTTCCTCTCCTTCTCTCTCCGTCTCTCCCTCTTTCAAAGCCTTCAAACCAAAACTGTCAATCAGAAAGTGTCTTCAGCATGGAAAAAACCCTCTCCCCACTCAGAAGTTCAAAGAAGGAAATCATACAGGCTTTACTGAGACGTTAATAGCTGAGACACCGCTTTCTCCAAAGACATTCAGGCACGGTTTAAAAGCCGTGCCAACAAGTGAGGACTCATCTTAGAGTGTCAGACAGACAATCATACGGTCTGTGGCTCTTCATTAGTTAAAGAGAATAGCCTTGCGTCTCAGTCTGCACTGTTATGGCCGCAGGCTACAGCCTAATCTCAGCCCTCCGCCAACAAAAAGAGACACATTTTTCATGGTATGCAATGGAGTGATCCCTGGTGATGACTCTTTCACTCACTCTCTCCCTCCGTCTATCACTTCTTTCTCATCTTCGCCTCCCTCCCTTTGTGTCTGTCAGGCTGCTGTGGGTGAAGGAGTGTTTGTGATGGGTGATGTCTGTGTTCACTGTGCATCTCTCTCTCTCTCTCTCTCTCCGCAGCCAGATTTTTCTGCTTTCAGCATACCTCTTTATTCTGATATCATCTCATTCTCACTCTGCGGTTGCAGAGGTTAGGGAATATGTGTGTTTGGATAAAATACAAACACACACACCGATCCTTCAAGAGTTCTCTCTTGATTCTCTCTCTCTCTTTCATCACACATGTTAGTGTTAGAGAGGATGTCTCATAGAGGAGATAGTTTTTGCATGAAGATAATGATGTTTACTGTACCTTACCCCTAAACATAACCTTTCCAGAAACTTGATGACAATATTAGATTGAGTGCAAAACCATGATTTGATTTAGGTAAGACATGATTTATGAGTCTTTCGAATAGTGAAAACCACTTCAAAAGTCAGTTTTCAACATGTTTCACTAGGCCATTTGCAAAAATCTGGCACTCACAGATATAGCCAAACCTGTACAAACACAAGCAACCCCTACTCACACCTGCACTTTCGCCTGCTTGAAGTGTGCCTTCTTTCTTTCATTTTGTCTTTCATCCAGTTTCTCTCTAAATATATCAGTCAGGTGTTTTAGCGGTGGACAGAGTTGTTGATTGAGCAGCTTTCTTGCAGACCACAGGCCGAGATACAAACACACACTGCAGGTACTCACTGACATGAACTCTTTAACTAATCATAGACCGGCCCAACCATGCACACCTAAACAAATACTTAAGTCTAACCATGTCAGCCATACTCTCAACACTTCTCAGAGGTCGCTCTTTCACAGCACAGGAGACATAATGAAGATCTTGCTTATGTATCATCTATGGATCAACTTTGTCTCAGATGTTTTTTCCTAGATAGACAGACAGACAGACAGTAATATTGTGAAATGTTATTACAATTTCAAATAACTATGTTCTATTTTAATATATTTTAAAATGTCATTTATACCTGTAATGTAGCCATTACTCCAGTTTTTAGTGATCCTTCAGAAATCATTCTAATATGCAGATTTGGTGCTCAAGAGACATTTCTTATTATTATTATTGTTGAAAATGTTTTTGCTGCTTAATATTTTTGTGGAAACGATACACTTTTTAAATCAGAATTCTTAGATGAATAGAAAGTTCAAAACAACAGCATTTATTTGAAATAGAAATATTTTGTAACATTATAAATGTCTTTAATGTCACTTTTGATCCGTTTAAAGTGTTCTTGCTGAATAAAAGTATAAATATCTTACTGAACAAAAGTATAATGAAATCTTACTGAGCCCAAACTTTTTAACAGTAATGTACATTAAATGTATCAAGCTCTAAAATGAATGTGGATTCTACGCTTCAGATTATTTGATCTTGGATGCAGTGGATAAAAATGTTTATGATGTCTATGAGACATATGTGATATTAATAGGATGTTTTTTTCCACAAGAAAAATCTGAGAGGCAAGAGCCTTTCATCTTCATTTGCTCTTCATTTAATCTCATTGCTGTCTAAGAGAAACAACAAGTTATCTCATTTGTGATTTTTCTCTCCTACGGGAATCAATCCCATCATCCCCTTCTCTCGTTTTTCTCACCCACACATATGCAGGCTCTCAACACAAATTAACTTGCTTGACTACTTCTCCTTAAACACACTTTTTACACCTATCTCCATCTGCCATCATACCACCTACTGGCACATACGTATCCTTGCTCCATCAAACACACGAACATACACACAACAACACGACTGATCGCTCGTTTAACAGTTTGATTGACTGTAGGGTGCTGTGGCATATAGTTGGTCATGTGATCTGCACTGGGCACCAGCCCACACGCTAATTCAGCACATGCCTGTTTTTCCCTACCCTCTTTTCCACCCTAAACCATGTCTTATTCATTTCAGTGGTCTGTCGACTAAAATAGTGAATGTGATGTTGGTCAGAGCACAAGGGTAAAGACGTTTTCAAAGAAAGCACAAGCTGTGTGAGACAGTGAGAACAGTGTGTATGTGTCTATGTGTGGGCTCCCCACAGGATGTAGGCACCCCTCCCAATCCTCCTGGCAGTCAGTGTGTGTAAGTGTGTGTTTGTGTGTGTGTGTGTGTGTAATGTCAAGTGACATGTGTAAGCGGGTGCTGTCAGACCCAGGAACGTCAGTCTGAGTGGCAGTCTCTCTGAGGAGCAAGGACAGCCGCACGGCCACGGAAAGAAACACTCCCACACAATCGCTTACTTCCAGGAGACATCATTAGATGATTACAAACTTGTGTTAAATGTAAAGGGGAGGTCGTGCGCTCAGTAAAGTTGGACTGTGGGAGAAATATCGAG
This sequence comes from Sinocyclocheilus rhinocerous, assembly GCF_001515625.1. NCBI lineage: Eukaryota > Metazoa > Chordata > Actinopteri > Cypriniformes > Cyprinidae > Sinocyclocheilus > Sinocyclocheilus rhinocerous. The sequence continues at coordinate 99,488 of NW_015661574.1, read as the reverse complement.
ACACATAGGCCATGTCGGAAACCTGAAAAATGCTGTCTTTAGGGAGGTATAGGCAAAACCGCAAGTTTGTAAATGTATCCTTTCCTGCCTCTGGTATCCTACAGTCCTGTATTTGTGGTGGAAAGCCTAAAAATTAAAATGTAAATTAATTTATTTCTTTTTTCCACTACATATACTTCACTATCATTTTTGCATTTTATTTTTTGGTATATGCTATATGTTGAACATCACCTGACCAAACTGGAAACAGGTCTCTAGTTGTTTTTATTATTGCCATTTTTTTTTCTTTCAGTTTTAATATCTGAATGTTAGTGAGAAGAAGAAATTTTTTTTGAATATTAATCTGGACGTCAGCTATGCTCATCTTTCAAGGCATATTGAGTAAAACCTCTCCGTATTTAACAAAGCACATATAAAAGACCTGAACAAGAAGCAATGCAACCTGTTTTACAGAATATGGAAGTTTGTTGCGCGTAACCCCTATTACTAAACGTTTTTGTTGTCTCCCCAATGTGTGATTGCAATTTTGCCAAGAAATATGCATTGTAGTCATACGTATATGTGCTTGGTTATCATCTTAGGTGCCTTCATACAAAAAAGCTGTCTGTTTAAGGGCTAGTCACCCAAATATGAAAATTTTGTCATTTACTCACCCTCATCATGTACTCACTCATCATTTACTTTCTTTCTTCTGCTGAACACAAAAGAAGATATTTTGAAGAATGTTGGTAACCAAACAGTTGCTGGTATAGCCAATGACTTCCATAGTATGGAAAAAATACTATGAAGGTCAATGGCTACTGCCAACTGTTTAGTTACCAACATTCTTCTGCAGCAGAAAGAAACTCATACAGGTTTGGAACAGTTTGAGGGTGAGTAAGTAAATGATGACAGAACATTTTATTTTGGGGTGAAATACCACCCCAAAAAGTCAATGACTGACTGATAACAAGGGTGCAAGACTGCTGTCTTTGGGTTCGGACAGAGCCATAAGCTTCATCCAGCATTTTGGCACAACTCCTGCCTCCATTTCTCTTCTATCATTCTCTTTCTGGTTCTTTACAGCCATAAAACTGTCAGCAGTCCCTCTCTTATGGTGTTGGAGGGGAGAGCTCAAGAACAAAGGCCTGTAAAAGAAGATGCGTTTATTTGGCTCCACTTTCACATCTCATTTTCCACCGCAAAAAAAGTACATAAACAGAGCAGAGCCTGCCTGGCAAGACATCTAGACTCTCAAATTTTGTCTTCCTCTTTCTGACAAGGTGAGGATGACAGAATGCAAATTTTGATCAGTGTGTTGAGGGGAAAAATAAGAAATAGAACAAGAGAGATTTAGCAGGACACACTATTCTCTGTCTTCATCTGTGGGAATTCTGGGATAGCCCCAGGCAGCCTTTGACCTACATAGGTGGACTGACGGAGAGTGCGTGTCTTTGGTGGTGTATGAAGACAGGTGTGTGTGTATGTGTGAGTTATATGGGTCAGGCTCAAAGGCAGATAGCCTCTGTCCCCTCTCTCGCTTTCATTTCTCTGTAGTGCTGACAGGTGACTGACTGCTTGACACACCTGTCAGAGCTTAGCCTCCCTCGTGCTGACAGATACAGACATCTCTCTCTCCCTCTCTTCTGCTGTCTCCCCTTAATAAAAGCTCATTTAAAAATAGGTAAAAATATCACAGTTTTTAAAAAATGGCTTAGACACTAAAGGTGATACTTGAGACCCACTCAGTGAAACCATTCACTCATATACCAAATCTTTAGACCAAGTCTGCAAAAATATAACCACATTACGTGCTTTAAACTCAGTTTGCTATTGTAAAACAAACTTTTTGCAAAACTCTATATTACACGCATCATTCAAAACTAACAGCTCATTTGTTTCATTTGAGAAACACTGCCATTTAAATGCTATACACTCATTTACTGATGACCCACACCCAGTGATCATGTGTGAAAACACTTATTCATAATTTGTTCACTTAGAAATTAAAACTCAGTTTTTTGAGAAAGAAATATGTTTTACCCCCTTGCATTTCTGTTTATATGTGTATATATATGATTATATACTATGTGCGTGTGTATATATGCATAGTACTGTACATACATACATATACACACACACATGCACATATATATATATATATATATACAGTGGGTACGGAAAGTATTCAGACCCCCTTAAATTTTTCACTCTTTGTTATATTGCAGCCGTTACAAACTCCTGTGCACTCCACTGCAGTCTGAACAAGCAAGACACACAAGTGTTTTACATTTTTCACATCTGTGTGTAGTTTGATGTGTATGTGGCTAATTATTTTATGCTTGTGTTACTATGCAAAAATATTTTTTTTTTAGAAGAGTTAAAATAGTTTTGAATTAAATGTTTGCTTTTGGAAGATAGGTGTGACGTTTTGCATGTTGTGTGTTTTGTGGTTTTGTGTGTAGAGTTTTGAGAAATGGAGCCATAGTTTAAAAAACTGTGTGAAGGCATTTAAAAAAAACAACAACAGCAACAACAACTGTAAAATAACACTGAATGCTTTGATTCAAAATCATGATATCTTTGACAAATATTTGCAAAAAAGTCCCATGCCAGGCCTTATTTATTTTACATCTGTGTATTTGTCCTCATAGATGCTAATACAGCAATTCTGATGCAAATGTCATATTTATCAACATAAATAAAAAGACAGTGCTGGGCTGAGATAGTAAAGGTTTGTGTTAACCTGACGCTGAATGTGTGTGTGTGTGTGTGTGTGTGTGTGTGTGTGCGGTTTTTTTGAGAAAGTAAAATTGCACAAAGTTTCCTGTGAGGGGTAGGTTTAGGGGTAGGGTTGGTGTAGGGCAGTAGCACATACAGTTTGTACAGTATAAAAACCATTACGCCTATGGAATGTCCCCATAACGTGATGAATACACAACAAGTGTGCGCGTGCGCGTGTGTGTGTGTGTGTTTCACAGGCATCCTACAGATGGAATGCGTGTGTTCTACAGACAGGGCCATATGGTATGATAAAACTGTCTTCTCTGAAGACTACTAATGAATCCTTATGCTGCACAATAAATATTACATGTATAAAACAGATATGATGAACAGTGTGCTTGGCCTTAGTCAAAAACTCGTTTGTGAACTGAACGTGAGCGAGGTGGAATTTATGGGTTGAAGTTTTGAGTTCTGTGAAGGGTCAGAGGAAAGTGCTTTTTGTATTCTTTGACTCACAGGCTCTTAAAAATGGCCTTAATAGTGCAATAGCATTTGACAGTAAACACGGCACATGCCACAAATGGCCTTCAATAGTCAATACAACCTACAGTCCAATGTAATGCCTTGTTTCACCAGCAGAGGGCCCTCCAAAACGCAGGTATCAGATGATAGACTGAGTATAAAACGAAAATAGTGCAAAATAACATGATATGAAAAAACACAAAGGTAGAGAATCAACTTTTTTTTAATAAAATGAAAATAGTGCAAAATAACATGATATGAAGAAAAAAACACAAACACAAAAGTAGACATCAACCTTTTCTCTATAGTCAATGTGACATCCATTTATTTTGTCAGAATTTTGAATGGTAATCATTGGAGAGAAATACATTTGGGAAACAGATAGTGTAGTTATGTCATCTACCAGCAGTCAACCACTCTGTCTAGTTATAAAAGAGCCAAAGTCACTGTTGGCTGCATTTTGAAAGTGAGTTTAGTTGATATGTGCTATAAGAACAGAAACACAACTAGTGTGTCAAGTCATTAACAAGCGTTTGCATGAGGTAACTTGTTCAATCCACATCTGTCTGCTGTGATATGTACAGTGCTATTTGAGCGGAAATGAGAAAAATTTGTAAATACGGCCATCCAAATGCTGACTGTGTGACTCTAGTCTATGAATGAGAGGGGCTATTTTCAAGTATAAAAGAGTTCACACTTTTTCTCTCTCTGTTTCTGGTTATACAGTGTGCCTTAATTATAAATTAATTGTATCATTAGTAGTAAGTTGCTGCTGGAAGCCGCATTGAGCCTGTCAAGGTTAATTACTGTAACATGTTTATTTTGTGTCAGCCTCTGCTGTGAGCTGTCACACACGTGCAGATACAGTCTTCAAACACACGGCTACATGGAGAGGAACCTCCTGGACAGCAGTAACACATACAATAGCCTCTTCATCTCTCTCTCTTTAATCTGCTCACTCATATCATTTTCCATTTATACATCTGGAGTGTTGGAGGAATGGTTCTTACACAAAACTAAAACAGAATTAAAATAGTTGACATTGTCAGATTACAACAGGAGAAGACCACATGTCATGCATAAGTGCATGAACCACAAGTGTTTGTTGGAATGGGCAGATAAGGAGAATTTATTTATATGGATTTTTAATAATTAACTATCTCTTATCAAAATCAAAACACGTCTTTACATTCAGTTTTATGTTTAACAAGATGTATTTAAATGAGCTTTCTTGCCTAAAAAAGTGTGTGTGTCTTTAGGTGTACGTAGTCGTACTGATCAGATAAAACCTTAATTTGAAGATGTCCTTATTTATAAGAATGAAATATAAATAAATTATATAATGAATTAATAAATATTGAAATATTTAATATTTATTAAATAACTAACAATATTTAATTGTTGTAATTATTTTTCTTGAATTATTATTATCTGTAATAAATAATAAATGTCTATGGTATGCCTCATTCTGATAATTTACATGTGTTTGAGAACATCATCTTTTGTTATGCAGGGCTGATTCATACTCTCTAACATCAACATCCCCCCAATTTTGGAATAAAAAGTAAAAATAATGTTTTATTTTGTGTGTGTGTGAAGCACAAATCACACACAGACGCACTCTCTGAATCCAGCAATTAAGATCCGTTGTACACAGAATTCAGCTCATTTACCTGGATAGTACAAGAGATCAGTCAAGATCTCTCGTACAAATTTTCTCACTTTTGACTGGTATGATGTATTGAGCATTTTAGAGCTGATGTTAGAGAGCGAGAGAGAGAGAGAAGATGGAGCAAGTCATGGACAGATTTGATTTATGTCAGTTCTGATCTGCTCAGTAACTCATCTGCTGACATTTTTCTCTCTCTCTCGCTGTCTGTTTTTAGCAGTGCTGTTGAGAGAGGAGCTGCCCTCATTTATCAGACTGTCAATCCAGCCCTCTATTCCACACCACTGCTCTGACACACTAACTAATGATGGCTTGCACTAAAGACACCTTGTTCTTAGCAACACATACATTCTACTGAATCACACTGACAGACTGACAAATGATGTTTCAAAGCAAAGACACCTCGTTGTCTCGCCTAGTCATTCACTGGCCCCATCTCACTAACTACCTTATCAAACATATACATGATATTCAAATCTTATTACATTCTTTCTGACCTCAAACTATTCAAAAATATGATTGGAGGAAGACAGGGCCTTCTGTAGAACAAACTGACTTGCGATGGAGGCTGTGAACAAATAATGAATCTCTATTGCACAGTATATTTTGTTCACAACATAATTGAGGAAATATTGATTGTGTTTGTTTCTTTTTTTTCTTCCCATGATGCTCTTGCCCATTGAATGTGTTTTCATGCTGAGAAATTCAAGAATATATTGGATGACACCATCAGAGTGTTGGGTGAGATTTCCATCTAGTGGCCAATTTTGGTGTAACAGCTTGTGCATAAAAAATGGACGTATTACACTAAGAGCATAATTTACTGTAAGTTATAAAAAGGGAGGGAGGGTTTAAAAAATGACTTATATTACAGAAACTATATTCTTTAAACTGCAACTACCCACTTTATTTACCCATACTACAAAATGGTGTTGAATAATGCATAAGTCTGTCCTTTCATCTGATGCTGTGTAGACAGATTTCACTTCCATTTGATCCCATGTGAAGTATTTTCCAAAGTAAAACATTAGCATCCTAGCATGAGCTAGCATCACTAAGCACCAGCACTGAACTGCTGGTGCACATGTGCTCTGTAATTATTGCTAAAAAAAATCTTATAAGTACAGTTAGATAAACTTCTGTATTTGCACCCTTCATTGCAGGAGAATGAAAAGAAATGAAATTGGATATGTAGGCAACACTACTTAAGTCCATGACACAGTGAGAAACTGCGGCAGTTCATCAACAGTTCTCCTACTTCCTAAGCCTTACAGGAAAACGAGGTAAGTTCTTTTATTGCTACAAATCTAAAATTGCCATTTTGTGTGGTCTTTATTGAGAGCAAAGTGTCAACCAAAGCACTCCAGGCTGACAGAATACTTCAGTATTAAAAATGTGCTTTTAACAAAGTGGATTATTATATTTTGTATATATTAAATATGAAGTTGAATCTTATTTTTCAGTTTAATAAAAGAAAATCTTTTTAACAATCAGACATTCAATGTTTTAAAATGTTAAAAAGGAATATAAATTAATGTTATTGGGATATCAAATTTTGTATAAACATTCATCTTGTGACCCCCAGATCTTAATTTAATGCGCAGTCGACACTTTTTATTCATTTACACTTTGTTAGCAACAGATGTAATAGATTTAATTTGTTTGTGCAGGGGCATTTTGGTCCAATTTAGTGACATTTTTGCCCCAAGACCCCATGGCCAGGGGAAGGCTAAGCCTTACACACGCTCCGCCTATGATCAAAATTATGTATTCTGTATAAATATATATTGACTAAATGACCATAGCAGAAAGAAACACATCTTACCCCACTCTTTCATAACTCATCTTTCACCACAAAGCATCATGAATTACTGGTAAATACTCTTTCATTGACACTCAAGACAACCGAAAGCAGTTTTGAATGGTTATTATTAAGTGTTTTTACACATGGAATATAGTAACTGGAACAACATTAGATGGAAGCATATAATCGGGGTGTTTCAAAATAACAGTAAACCTCTCTAGCTTTTTCCACAAAAAAAAAAAAAAAAAATCCCAGTTAGATAGAAAAAGATACATTAAATAACTATGTTGATAAATTTACATGACACAGAAGAAAAAAGAGGGGGAAAAAAGACAGTTACTCATTACTTTCAATTTGATCTACCTTATGACTCAGTGTTGGGGCCCAGTAAGTAAAAAGAAAGAGAATGATGGTAAGAGAAAAAACACCAGTGTCCGGTAAAGAATCTGGCCTTGTGAGCAATTCGAGAGCGTGTGGCTGAAACCCAGGAGTATCTCGCATTTCTTTACCTTTCCATATTACACCAAACACTGACATTACAATCAGCATCTCAACACAGCAAGGTGGAAGCATGCAAGAGCTTGCTTAGTTTTTGTCTGTCTTTGGCTTGTAAATTCAACAGTGACTCTTGAGGAAGAAGTACTGGAGGAACACTGAAAGATCGCATCACAGTAACTCTAATGAACACGTTTTTATGGGTTTTACAAGAGATTGTAAGAAGAATTGAGCTCAGAATGTCCATGCATCATTATATTACAGATGTTCAACAAACCCTGAATTTACAAGATTTAAAGAAATAATTCACAACCTCATTTTACACAGAATTACAAAAATCTTTACAAAGAGGCTGCAGCACTGCCATTAACGCTGATTAGCCGCTGTGCTGTCACACCCTCAAATGATCCGAGCAAACATGATTTTGTAAAAAGATGAAAGAAAAAAAAAAGTTTTAAAAATTGAGCCAACAATTCCATGTTACAAAATGAATAGTCTAACGTTTAAATTGAACAAAAAAGGAAGCATGTTTTCTGCACCTTTGTGTTAATACAACTTGTTAAAAGCTTTAGTAATTGTCCAAAACTTCATCAAGTTCCTGAAACCTCAAGGCCACAGAATAATCGCCTCTATAAATGCAGAATACCTTTATCACTAGGTGTCACGAGATAAAATATTTTATATTCGATTAACGCATCTCAATTTTTGAAAACTTTCTTATACTTTAAATAAAATGTACTGACAAAACAAAAGTGAAAAATATTTGTGAACAAATCAGTTTTAGAGACAAGAACTCTGTACAAAGAGTGCAGTATATTAGACCTCAAACTTTCTACACCGTTCGAGGTGTGAGCTAAATTGAGCCTGCAAATTCAACACATTGAAAAGACATTCCATCTGTTGCAAAACTAGACAATTAAAGCCCCCGAAATGCAGTACTTTTTAAAAGAAAATTTGACAACAAAAAAATCCTGGGGCCTAAAAACAAAACAAAAAAGACAAAAGACAGGATTCCTTCCAAGTTAATGGACTGAGTATAATGTACAGTGGGCTGAATGCAGCCCTTTCAACAACCCCTGAACTGGTGTAATGGTGAGTCCCATTGGGCAGATTCCACACTGAAGTGGGGTTTAATGATTGGACTGAGGGATTAGTCAGCCACATCTGTACTTATTTATATCCCTGCTGATTCCAGGCCTGACCATAGACGCCGTAAGTGGGCATCTGCCAGCCGTTGGGCATATACTGACCCATCTGCTGACCGTTGCCGTATGACTGACCCCACTGTCCGTAAGGTTGGGCCGCATAGGTGGGTTTATTCTGTTGTGGAAAAGGAGAAACAGTAAGACTTGAGTTTGCAATAGGGCAGAGGAAATGTTTCTGAGAGGTCAAGAACAAGGTTAAGGGGTACCTGGGGCATTTGCATCTGTTGCATGGATCTTATATCAGCTGTTTCTTTGCCCCAGTAGCACTTCACAATGTGGCCCTCGATGCAGGTCCCATTTACTGACACTATGGCATGGGCAGCACCCTCATGAGAGTCGAACCTAAAAAAAAGCATGCTAAATTTTCAAGTATATGCATAGGTGAATGATTTAAAGTCATAGAGAAAAAGTATGACATACCTCACAAATGAGTAGCCTTTCTCCGGGAAAACCCTGATCTCCATTATCTGCCCGAACGGAGAGAAAGTCTGTCTCATCAGCTGATCTACAGTGGATGAGAAAAACACATTCAAACATCATATAAAATATGAATCTTTCAAAACACATTTCATCTAGCTCTGCTTGAAAGCCTTTTAATTGAATGACATTTATTCATTTACTGACAGGATGCAAATCCTTTTTAAAAATCGACTATGTCTTAAAAGATCACATTCTTTTCACAACACATGCACAATTACAATATTTCGACAAACCTGACAGGCCAGAAGCAATGCCACCACAATAGACGGTGCAGTTACTAGGACTCGACTGGTTCAGGACCTCCTCATAGGACAAGTGTTTGCTGCTGGTTGCTATAGATCAAAAAGAGAGAACATTTTAGAGTAGTAGAACACAAATAAATGACACATGAATAATAAGAAAAACTACCCAGTAACATAACAGGTGGTTCACATAATAAAAAAAACCTTGACTGCATAAAAGACAAGAAATGAGAGACCAAAGGAACTGTCAAATTATACAGTTTAAACGGACTTGCCTTCATTATTTGATTTAGGAGCTGATGGCTTCCTTGTGGCCCAGTTTGTTCTGATCTGTCTGCCTCCCAGCCACTGACCATTCATTTGCTGAATAGCACCTTCTGCATCCTATCAGTTGCAACAAAACCAATCAAACTGATCAATAACAAAAAAGCCTTAAAGACACAAAAATGTACATTTGTGTTATCCTGCTGCAACAGAGTATAACATTGCCATCATGGCACTTAACACCAAATAACATGCAAACTCTTACCCATTTATTAATAAAGGAGATGAAACCGTATCCTTTAGATTTGCCTGTGGCCAGATCCTTCACCACACGGGCGTCACTGCACCAAACACATGAACTCAGTAAGAATCCAAATGTTAAGACAATCCAGCTCAGATGAGGCTTAAATCGCACTTGAATTACACAATATTCCACTTACGATAACTTTCCAAATGGAGCAAAGGCTGCTCTGACATCATCTGTTGAGATTTCTGGGCTCAGGTCACCGACAAAGACGTGGAAATGATCTACAATAATGGTTTGAGGAGAAACAGTTAGATATTTCATAAACCATCAAGCAAAAGAGAAAAACTATTCATGCTTTACAGTTTGACCGCACAGGCTCTTATATATGCCAATATAACAAACATGCACATGCATCCATTAGCGACATTCAAGAGGACACTTACTGCTTGTGTCTTTCTTCTGACTGCCCGGCATTGAGGCCCAGTTAACTTTCATATCCTAAGAGAGGAAGCAAAGCAGAGACTGACAGATTAAGACAAGCACCAGCATAAAACATCATCTTCATCTTACTTAGCCGCATAATATGGCGAGCCTCCAAACGCAGAAGAAATAAGATGACAACAAAATAAAAACCCTGGTGATCACTCAGGTTCAAAGAAAAAGGGACTATTAAAAAACTCTGGAATTATTTTCTACATAGTAAAGAGTCTAAATAGCAGACTTACAAAGAAGTGACATTATCAACTTGTATTACTCCTCAAATGGTCCTTCTTTACCTGTTGAGGATAAAATATTTGCACTGAATATATTTTTGACATGGCTTTGCTAAATTTGAAGGCCTGGTACAGGTGTAGACGATGATAAAGCAAAGTTAGATGTTGACATACATGGGGGTATTCATTTTGTACCCAAAAAATGACTGAAGAAGAGAAGAAAAAAAAAAAGAACACCACCACATGCTTTGTGGAATTTGAAAAACGACAAAGTAATTAGGCACCCCAATAGACCAATAAAGGATTCTGTTGTGTTGCAAGGACTTTCTGGATAAATATTTTTGCTTATTCGATTATGTTTGAAACTACCAATACAACTGTAGTATTCTCAGCTATATTTAAATATTACCATGTTAAAGCCATAAGCTAACACTATGAACATGTGCAATGAACCCTGTCTATTTTTGACTTGTTTACTGTGCATTGTCATATTGCAGCAGCTTACTTTTTTCCAAGCTGTAAAAGCAGCAATATGCCAAAGATAAAACAATAATAAAATCTTTAAACAGCATAAATAGAGTAAATCCTTGGTCAATATACATTGACTTGTATGTTGTAAATGATTGATGAGATAAAGGGATTTAAAAGAAAGATTTGATGCACAGGTTAAAAGCAACTTACCTGTAAACACACTATAAAGGCGCTAACTAAAGATATTCAGCACGTCATCGCATTAACATAGCTCATATAAGGGGTGTAACTTAATTTCAAACCATATCCAATCTACTTTTGAGGGTGCGTTTGCAGTATTTTACCTTTCCTAAGATCTTCCTGCCGTTCATGGCAGCCAAAGCTGCAGCAGCATGTCTGTTCTCATAGAACTCCACAAAGCAGTATGGGTCATTTCCAGCCGTCTGAAAAACACAAAATTAACTGGGTCAAACACTGATCTTGGTAAGTTACGGGTGTCCAGGGTTCCCGCTCTTGTTGATCAATGAATTTTTCCATGACCTTTCAAAGTCATTTGTGAGTAGTGGACAAGATTTTTTTTTTACAGAATCATTTAGATCATAGACCATTTTGTTAACTGAAATGACAATTTGATCAAACTGCACATTACTAATTGCAAGAAAATGTTACTCTACACAAGAGCAATAACTAGACCTGAACATAGCTAGAAATATATATTAAAGTACAGAAATTTCTATGGCGTTTGAGATTCTACCAACTTCCATGACTTTTCCAGGACTGAAAAACGCCACTTTAAAAAATAGTCCCCGGGTTTCCATTACAGAACAATCCCTGGATTTCAGATGGGTTTTTTTCCCAACTCACATCAATGATCATTTTACAGTTCTTGCATGGGCCGATCTGGGAGAACACTTGCAGGATGAGGGCCTCCGTAACGTCCCTGGAGAGGTTCCCGACATACCTAAAAACACAGAAGAGCACAGCACACTGAGAAACACGGTCTATGCGTCGCGTTTTTCCTCCATCTCTCACGCCAGCCTCACATTCCGCGGGGTTTCATTTCTGCCACGTTTTCAGCGCACGAGAGCGAACAGCTAACATGATCCAAAGCTTCTATATATGAGAGAATCCACATATAGTAAACAAGCTGTCTATCTGATTCAAGATTTTACACCAGAGTTAAGTGTAATATGGGGGATATGATAACTGTGGGGGATATGATAACATTTAAGCGTGTTTTTTAGTTAGCTCATTAGGTAACGGAAACGTAGCGCTACAAACGGAACTTGTGTGCTGGCAAAAGCCTCTTCTGCACCGTAATTAGCCATAATGTGGACAGATTAGTACATCCATTTGGACATAACCTGATAAATTAAAATAATATTAAGGGAATCAGTGTATTCTTCACCGCTACCTCTGCTAGGCTCGGTTCCGCTGCCCCAGTTTGGTGTTTGTGTAACGTTAGCCGGCTTGTGCTGTAGGGACTGAAAACATGGACGCCCATATCACACTTCATATATAACAAAGAGTAATTAAAGGACTTAACGTACTCTCGAGCTGATTATCTGAAGTTTGGATTGCTGCGCTTGCGACCTGGGCGCCGCTTAACTAAACGTGTTTAAACACGAGATTGGCTTCGTAAAGTGGCCGACTAAACTACAGCAGCACTTACAATGTCCTGGGCTGGTCCTCGTCCATCATCATCATCATCATGGTGGTGGGTAAAAAGGTTGCCGCTTTGATTAGAAACTGCTCTGTTTTAACGCTCGAGTGGATAAGGCTTCTGTGATTTTAACTTGTAAATTAACGCGAATTTACTGGAATAACTTCCTCTGACGTTACTCATGAAGCGTCGTCACATGACGTTGCAAGCGCTCTTCTTCTTTTAATTTTATTGGCGGTTGGCAAACCAACTTAAAGGTGCATTTACCGCCACCTACTGGACTGGAGTGTACTTTGGCAGTACTTTGAAAGAAAGGACAAGGAGAGAAAAAATATATATATATTTTTTTTCCCCCTATATATTTCTATTAAATTCTTTCACTTATCCCAGTATTTTTCAAATAATTCATTAGGAGATTATATATTTCCCTAGACATTGTTTTCCCTAGCAGATTTCCCACTGTCATGTTTTGTTTTCCAACTTGTGATTCTAACTCCCTTCTTTCTTCTTCATACCTTTTACAGTCTAATAAAATATGTTTTACTGTCTCTTGTGTGTTGCAGTGGTTGCAAAGACCAGTGGGGTGTTTCCCTATTCTCTGTAATGTAAGATTTAAACCAGCATGACCTATTCTAAGACGTGTAATTATCTTTCCTTCCTTTGGATTCCTGCTCTGCCTGATACTATTTAAGCCTACTTGTTTTTGTATGTTATACAGATGTCGTCCAGTATCAGTTATGTCCCAGTATTCTTGTCATGTTTTGTTTGTATGTCCCTTAATAATGGTTTTGATTTCTGTTCTACATAACGGTATTTGTATATCAACTGTTTCATGCTTTATTGCTCCTCTTGCTAGAATATCTACAATCTAATTTCCTTCCACCCCTACATGAGCAGGAACCCAAAGGAAGGAAACATCCAGCCCTTTATCATACAGTATTAAAAGCAAGTTGAATATCTGGTATATGATATCTTGTCTACATGATGTTTTCCCAGATTGAATACTAGATAGAGCAGATAAGCTGTCAGAAGCTATGATTACATTTTGGTTCTGTTTATTTCCTTCCAACCACTGTAATGCCAATAAAATTGCTAAAAGCTCTACTGTGTACACCGATAAATGATCTGCTGTTCTTTTTTTAACTGCTATTTCATAATGTGAAATGAAGAAAGCAGCCCCAGTACGGCCGGTCTCTGGCTGCTTTGATCCATCTGTAAATATGAATAGTTTGTCTTGATAAAGGTCCATATAGTTTTGAACTATTATCCTCTGTGGCATTATTTTAGATTTTTCTTTTAACATTTGTTGAAGGCTTATATCTACAGATGGCTTTATGAATTTCCAAGGTGGTACACAGTTGATAGTGCCACAATGGGGCTTACTTGGAGCTGGCTGAGGCTTGCGTTTTGTGCTTTTGCATTTCCTATCCATCCGAAACTGTAATAATTACTTTTACTATGTTCTGAACAATCTTGTAAGATGGCCTTTGTGGGATGTACTCCGCTATGCCCTTGTAGATTTATCCAATACGCCAGCATGATCTTGATCCTCCTAATACGTAAAGGCATCTCTCCTGTCTCAACTTGTAACGCAGATACCGGTGATGATTTAAACGCTCTAGTACAAATCCGAAGTGCCTGTGCCTGTTCCACATCAAGTTTTTTAAGGTTTGATTCTGATGCTGACATATATGCTAGGCAACCATAATCTAACGCTGCTCTTAAAAGAGCCTGATAGATGTTAATATCCACAAAGCACACGTGAGAGTCAACTGTGTAAAAGCATATGCTTAACACGCAAGACGTTCACAATTCCAAAGACCGTGCTGGAAACAGTTCCACATGACTCCGTTTCATGACTATAAAAGTCTATTAGTCATAAAAGGTCCATCTATCAAAAAACAAATACCGTGCTACTATTAGCATGCACCTCCAAACAATCTATATACACCGTTACAAGCTAATTACATTCCAACAAACATAACACATTACAAAATGAACAGTGAACACTTACAGATTGACACAGGGAAACAAATCCTCAATCTTAGGACCGTCAGCTTCTGAAATGCGAGCGTGAGGAAACCATTGCTTCCTCTCCTGAACACAAGCTGACTTCTTCTTCTTTGACGTTTAATGGCGGTTGGCAAACCAGCTTAGGTGCATATTCCGCCACCTACTGGGATGGAGTGTGAGGCGTTGATATCAGAAGAGACAGAAAAATAATAATAATAAAATAACGGGAAAATTCTATATTTTTCTATATAACTTTGTTGCTTTCAAAAACAAACAAACAAGAGCTTCATATCCTTTGTAAGAACTGTTAAGTATATTCTGCAAAGTTAAAGAATTTATGCCAACAGAAATTAAATAGTTTTTAATTTAATTCTTTCCCTTTCATATGCCATACAATTGATTATTACATGCTCTATAGTTTCTGGAAGTCCACATTTATTGCACTGACCAGAACCATGTTTCCCTATCATTTGAAGTGATTTGTCGAGGGCAGAATGACCAATTCTCAGACGAGAAATTACCGTATCTTCCTTTCTGCTAAAAGTCTCATTTGGCAAATTCTATACAGATTTTGTAAAATTTCTATTAATATATCTTGTCTTGAATCCGATTTTCCACGTATGATGGCTTTATGAATTTCCAAGGTGGCACAGCTGATAGTGCCACAATGGGGCTTACTTGGAGCTGGCTGAGGCTTGCGTTTTGTGCCTTTGCATTTCCTATCCACCCAAAACTGTAATAATTGACGCGAATTTACTGGAATAACTTCCTCTGACGTTACTCGTGAAACGTCATCAAACGACGTTGCGAGCGCTCTTCTTTAGCTGCTGCTGTTCCTGGAGAAAGAGAACGATTACTGCCCCCTATCAGCTCATTCGCTGACCCTGGTGACAGCAAGTTCGACTCATTTCGGCGAATCGGTTCTTTCGATTCAGTGATTCTTTTACGTTATGACTTATCACATGCTCCCCCGACATCCCGGCGAGACATGTTAACTGCTCTAAACGTCAGTTTAGATGTCTTCAATAAAGCCAAATGTAGATCAATTATGCTTTATTTATAAGGGCATTCATTATTATTTAATATGTCCCAGTTTGTATGATTCTTCGCTCCAACCAGCTCCAAATCACACCTGCTTAGAAGTTTCTAGTGATCCTGAAGACCTTGATTAGCTGGATCAGGTGTGCTTGATTAGGGTTGGAGCTAAACTGTGCAGAGCTGTGGCCCTCCAGGAATTGAGTTTGAGACCAGTGCTCTAGTACAAATCCGAAGTGCCTGTTCCACATCAATTTTTTTTAAGGTTTGATTCTGATGCTGACATATATGCTAGGCAACCATATAAAATTTCCAAACTCATTATACAGGTTTAATATTAAGGTTTTATCATGATAGACACCGATTTAGCTGCGGTGACACACAACATGCCTTTGTTAAAATTAAATAAAACCACTTCTCATAAAGAACAAGAAC
>NW_015661574.1:81306-83517 GCF_001515625.1 Sinocyclocheilus rhinocerous | reverse complement strand
TAATTAATAAAATAACGGGAAAATTCTATATTTTTCTATATAACTTTGTTGCTTTCAAAAACAAACAAACAAGAGCTT
The DNA here is from genome assembly GCF_001515625.1 of Sinocyclocheilus rhinocerous. Classification (NCBI taxonomy): domain Eukaryota; kingdom Metazoa; phylum Chordata; class Actinopteri; order Cypriniformes; family Cyprinidae; genus Sinocyclocheilus; species Sinocyclocheilus rhinocerous. The sequence continues at coordinate 83,439 of NW_015661574.1, read as the reverse complement.
CATATCCTTTGTAAGAACTGTTAAGTATATTCTGCAAAGTTAAAGAATTTATGCCAACAGAAATTAAATAGTTTTTAATTTAATTCTTTCCCTTTCATATGCCATACAATTGATTATTAAATGCTCTATAGTTTCTGGAAGTCCACATTTATTGCACTGACCAGAACCATGTTTCCCTATCATTTGAAGTGATTTGTTGAGGGCAGAATGACCAATTCTCAGACAAGAAATTACTGTATCTTCCTTTCTGTTGCCATAACTAATTCTAACTAAACCAACTTGTTTTTGTATATTATACAGATGACAACCTTTATTTCCTTTATCCCACCGCTCCTGCCACATATTTGTAATAGCTGTTTTAATTAAGCCCTTCATTTCAGATTTACCCAAAGGTATTTCTAAATCAGTAACATTATGTTTAAGGGCCTGTTTGGCTATCTTGTCCACATCCTCGTTACCCTCCACACCAACATGAGCCGGCACCCATAAAAATACTGCTAAAAGTCTCATTTGGCAAATTCTATACAGATTTTGTAAAATTTCTATTAATATATCTGGTCTTGAATCCGATTTTCCACTTATTTAACTAGTAAGAACTGAAAACGAATCTGAGCAAATTACTACAGCAGATGGTTTAACTTCTTCTTTCTTTAGCTCCTGCTGTTCCTGTACAAATAAACCTATTACTGCCCCCATCAGGTTATACGCTGACCCTGATGACAGCACGTCCGACTAATTTCGGCGAATCGGTTCTTTCGATTCAGTGATTCTTTTACGTTATGACTTATCACATGCTCCCCCGACATCCCGGCGAGACATGTTAACTGCTCTAAACGTCAGTTTAGATGTCTTCAATAAAGCCAAATGTAGATCAATTATGCTTTATTTATAAGGGCATTCATTATTATTTAATATGTCCCAGTTTGTATGATTCTTCTTATGAATGAATGATGCATTTATATAGCGCTTTATTGTGTATTGCTGTACACCCAAAGCGCTTTACAATCATATGAGGGGGTCTCTCCTCCACCACCTGTGTGCAGCATCCACCTGGATGATGCGACGGCAGCCACAGTACAACGGCGCCAGTGCGCTCACCACACACCAGCTATAGGTGGAGAGGAGAGAGAGATAGAGCCAATTCAGTGGATGGGGATTATTAGGAGACCATGATTGACAAGGGGCAGTGGAGGGAATTAGACCGAGATGGTCCTCACTGCAGAACACAAGATCCAGGGGATCCAGATCCAACTCCTCCCACCTTACATATACCTAAACCTACCTGTCTCCACTTTGATTCTGATGCTGACATATATGCTAGGCAACCATAATCTAACGATGCTCTTAAAAGAGCCTGATAGATGTTAATGAGCTATGCCCTGCTTAAGCGCTCTTCTTTAGCTCCTTCTTCTTCTTTGACGTTTAATGGCGGTTGGCAAACCAGCTTAGGTGCATATTCCGCCACCTACTGGGATGGAGTGTGAGGCGTTGATATCAGAAGAGACAGAAAAAAAATAATAATAAAATAACGGGAAAATTCTATATTTTTCTATATAACTTTGTTGCTTTCAAAAACAAACAAACAAGAGCTTCATATCCTTTGTAAGAACTGTTAAGTATATTCTGCAAAGTTAAAGAATTTATGCCAACAGAAATTAAATAGTTTTTAATTTAATTCTTTCCCTTTCATATGCCATACAATTGATTATTACATGCTCTATAGTTTCTGGAAGTCCACATTTATTGCACTGACCAGAACCATGTTTCCCTATCATTTGAAGTGAGGGCACATGGCGGCTATGGTAGTGACGGAGGGACATCTGTGGGTGAACCTAGCAGATATCGGGAAAAAAGAGAGGGGCTTTCTTCTTGATGCGCCGGTTTCGCCTTCCGTATTTTTGGTACCTCCTTTGAGACGGTGGTCGAGAAGTTCAGGGAGGCAAAGGCGCGTTCAGCCGCCTTCACGAAGGTCCAGGTCCAAGCCCAAACAACCCAGGGGTCCTGGCCCGTCTCGGTTTGAGGATCAGAGACGGGCACAGAAGGCTAGTGGGTAGGGGTAGGAAGAATCGCGGGTCAAAGGAAGGTAGGTAAAAGACCTAAGGGATGTGATCCAGACAGGGCGTCAGCGCTTTT
>NW_015661574.1:78269-80325 GCF_001515625.1 Sinocyclocheilus rhinocerous | reverse complement strand
AATCCTCTCTGAGGAGTTGGATTCCTCGCTCCATGGGCTGTCCTCGTGGTAGTATTGAGTATCTAGGCTCTTGGTCATATTCCCTTGAAGGAATCTATTCCTGATTCCAAGCCTTGAGCTCTACCCCGGGCCCAGGAGTTCTGGCCCGAACAGGTACGTTTTTTGGGGTATGTAGCCTAGGCCTTTGGCCGTAGGGAATAATGTCACTGACAGCCATCTAACGTCCCAGGGGCAACTCCCATGGCAATATGGTAGAGTTGGTACTTAGTGCTCGCCATGGTGGCGTGCCATCCAGGTACTGACCAGGATCAACCCTGTTTGGCGTCAGTGGGCAACCAGTCTTGGGCTACAGGGTGATATATTTTTTATTGCAAAAATATTTAGAAAATCTGTTCATATTTAATTTGCATCTAAAACTACCAAAACTGATACTGATAGCCTACTAAAACTCATATACAGTTCTTGGTGTTCAGTCCGATTTGGAAATGAATTGTTCAATCATTAAAGCCATTCTGTGTGAAACAGAAGAGGGTAATGGCTTTCGGTAACCTGTTATGTTTACATAAGAGAAAATGCTTTATAGAATATAAAACAAGAGGAGGCTAGACATCACCAGAGTGAATTTGGGTAACATGAAAGTGTGCTGCAATTTGTGTGAAATATAGAGGAGCAGGGCCGTGCACAGGGGGGTGGCCCGGTGTCTAGAGGTAGATGCATTACAATCCACATTACAGTCAATGAATGATTCGCTGAATTGGTAATTTGGTAGTTTGTTTTTGTATTTCTGTCGGTAATGATTTGCTCTCGGTTTTTTAAAAGTGATAACAAAATATCCATGGTCTTAGAATTAGAATATCTAATCAAATTATTGTACCTGGTCAGATCTTATATAAATAACACACAATTCGCTGTTGTTGGCAAAAACATTGAAAAAATGCCTTCGCAAAAAAAGAAGACAGAGAGAAAGAGCGAAGGGAGGCTGTTAAAGGCAGTTCAACATTGAAAACATAAATACAAAGCTCCAGCAAGCCAGCAGGTAAATCATCATATAGAATATTTAGCAGTTTGTCACACTTTAATTATTGTAATTAAGTATATTTCCCATTATAATCACTTGTCTTGATACTAGTAATCTATAACACATCATATTTTATTAAAACCATATTAATAGTAGACCTATAAATAGTTAAAAAATAATATAAATGTTCTAAATGAGTTGTTTATTAGTATATAATATAGATTTATGCTGTAAAATATTAAATTAAATGTCTAATACGTATAGAGGAGAGTGGGGTAAGATTAGACATTTTTTACTTTTGTGGTCCTCAGGATAAGTTAAAATTATGCTGAAGTACAATGAAAGTATCCTATCCTATCCTATCGAAAGTACTCCTATCATTTTAAATGATCAGAATGTATCTATGACAAAGGGTTCTAAAAATATGGCTTATAAAAAAGTGTTCCTATGGCTCAGTTTGCTCCAAAAACAAACTGAGCCATGGGAACCCCCGGGTTAGGGGTAAGTTGACCCGAGTCGAGTCAGTGGGTAAGATGCACCATCTGGGTGTAAAATGACTATCTGACCAAATCTGATTCAAACCCATGTGAAATAAATAATACTTACAAATATAATTTAATAATTTCCTTTTACAAACAGACATATTTATTTTCATAAAGTTAACTTAAACAACACAAAACCAACCAAGTGAACTTTAAATTTCAGTATTTAATTGTTTGCATTTCGCTTACCAGTTCAGGCTAATATTTAGCTAAATGATTTGCATGGTTTTATATGTTGCTAAATCACCTATATGTATCATAAATATTTTTAGACCTGGATAAATTTGCTTTGATGTAACAACCATTACATCTCTTATGCTAAAATGTTACTTTGACAAGCCAAAAACAGTTTTTAAAGTAAATGGGTGCTTTCCATTCCCCCCATGTGTTCCTCATTAATAGTCTGGCAGAAATGATGGGTGGTTCCAAAAAAACATGGTCACATGACAGTAAAAGTGTACAGTTGCCAAGAAACAGGGGGTGGGTCAACTTACCC
>NW_015661574.1:74624-78037 GCF_001515625.1 Sinocyclocheilus rhinocerous | reverse complement strand
TTTAACAACATAAAACCAACCAAATGAAGTTTAAATTTCAATATTTAATTGTTTGTATTTCTGAAACAATATGTTGAACACTAAAGTTGTAGCCTTCCTAAAAACAGACTAAACAGAGAGTTTGTTGGCAATTAGGGACTACAGGTGGAAATATATATCTGATTATAATGCGATGAAAAGCTCTCTCCCCTACTTCAATTGAAGATGAGGCAGAAGCAGGCTCAGAGAGTGAGGGAGAGCCCATTCTTATCAAAACATCTACAATAAAGTCTGAAATTATTACAGAGTGTGCTGTCTTCTCTATTAATTTTAGATTTGTAACAACTGGATAATTTGTATTAACAAGCACCCACCCCCCTAGTGCCCCTTTTTTGGTTTGGGCCACTGCCCCTCATGTCTGTGCACGGCACTGTAGAGGAGTAACGGGTTTCAGTAACAAATGACACTGCCTTATCGGATTCTGTGTATGTTAACATAAAAGCGAATTGCTTTTTATATTCTACACACACACACACAAGCTTGTATTATTTATTTTATAATGCAATTTGGCCATTGTAAGACCGCAACATGACAAATGCACGTGAAGTGTGTCATTTGGGACAGGGCCGAACAAGCCTGCCCTAAAGATGTCTCTTGGTCAACCGATTCATTGAAAAGATTCGACTCAAAAGCAAGCGATTCGTTCAAGAGTCGTACATAGCTGACATATTCCGCCTTATTTCCGTTTCGTGCTTTTTGCATTTAGCAAGAAAAACTTGTAATAGACGTACCCACTAAATATGCTTTCTTTAACAACTGTAAACCGAGACATAAATACTCATACAAAGTACATGCCAGTGCTGTCGCTGTGCATTCATGCACTCATGTGATCATATAACTAATTCTACAGTGCGTGTAAATGACATCAGAAGCGAGATTATCCAATATCTGATAATTCCTGCTAATGATGTGGTGTAGCATATTATTTCACCAAGCCATGCAACAAATTAATTGTTTCAAATCTTTCACATCTGAAGCAAATTTCAGTAAAAACGGAATCATGTTGGTCCAATCACACGAACGTAGACACCGGGTGAGAGGCGTGTTCATTCAGATCCCCTGATGCTGCGCTGCGGTGAAGATGGCGGAGAGGGGAGACGGCCATCTGAAACCAATAAACGGAAAACCCCTTTGATTGCATGCAGTCTTTCGTAGAGCATTTGTGTTGTTAGGTGAGTAATTAATTGAGGTGAGGAAGAGAATAATTTGCAGAAAGCACGCTGATATTTACTCCTGTCGACATTAAGCTGATTCACGCGTGGTTCGGTTGAGAAGGTTTGGTTGCCGCACACAGCTCCTTATTTCGGCTAACACGGGCTATCTAATCGAATCATAGATCAGTTTTTGCTAAACAAAACAAAAAGCGCGCACATAATTGCTTTAAAAACCAGTGATGAGACACAAAATTGCAGTTTTTAATGTCTGCGTGATGAGATGTAACATATTGACTTCCGTTTCTCCTAGCCGACCAATTAGCAAAGGCCTTCAGAGTTTATAGTTCATTATGAAATTCTACAAATACAGTGTTTATTTGCTGACGGTTTATTTAGCAACAGCAACCAATTTTAATCTCGACATGCAAATGAACAATTCATCAGTTGTATTAATACTGATTTCTGTGGCATGCATTTGTGAGTTTTGGGAAATAAAAGGTGCATCTGAGAGGTTTTACCATTTAGATCCAGTTCTGTAGTGTTCTTTGAATGCATCTTGATTTCTTTTTCTCTTTCTTTCAGCGCCGACAGAGGATCTGGCCTCCCAGGATGGACCGTGCTTAGATGTGGGCAACGTTTAAGCTGAATGCATTGTGATTTCCAATAATTGAGACAGTGATTTCTAAAAAGCTGTCTACATTAATGAAAAGAACAATGTAGTCAGCTTAGCATATTCAACCATGTACATGAATATTGTTAAATAGGTGTCTTGAGCTGTGTAATATTCATGCATGTATTAGGGCTGCAATGTTTTAGCTAAATTAGGCAGATCCCTTCCCACTTGCATTCTCTTAGGTTTTTAATATAGCTCTTTTTAAGAAATTAAACATGGATGTCACTGAGATTTTACCTCCCCTCCCATTGGAGCCACCAGACGCAGTATTGGCGGGGAATGATTACAGTAAAGCACCTCCACCACCTCCCCTGCAAACGTCCAGTGACGCAGAGGAAATGGACGTTAGCTCTGGTGGTGATGGACACCAACACACCCCAGCAGTGGACAGGGATGAACAGCTCCTCCTCAACAAGCGCACATTGTCCGTTAGTAGTCACCCATCAGGTAGTCCTGACTCCATGGCCACGTGCCCTAGAACCGCTCGCCATGCTCCCCCAGTTACAAAGTTCTTACCTGATCTCAAACTCCTCAAAGATGTAAAGATCAGCGTCAGTTTCTCAGACAGCAGTAAGAGCAAAGACAGGGAGGTGTTGTACACTGGTTTGGGGCAGGTTAGCGATGAAGATCAGAGCCTAGAGGGCCTGAATGGTGAATTGCATGATTCTTTACAGCAGAGAAGTGTGCCGGGCAGCTCGACCATGAGCACTGGTACCTTAGGGTTAGCTAGAAACAGCGAAGAGCTGGAGACAGAGCAGGAGAACAAGGTTGAGTTTGCCGTCTTGGATGACCTGGAAGATTTCAGCGAGAACTTTCTGGAAGCGGAAGACGGAGAACAGAGTGGTTTCAGGTCTCAGATGATAGTTCAGCAGGAGCAAGCGCACGAGGAGGACCTGAATTACTCCTATGAGGTAAAATGCATGGTCTTGTTATGCCCTCTTTGATTTTGGTCATTTTCTTTGTTCAAGTTGAAACATTATGTTGTAATGTAGGCTAATTAAAGCCACCTAAACCTATAAATGCCATGATTCAAAACATCTCCTGAAATGTGCATCTACCAGAAATAGAGTATGTGTCCTTTATTCATCAGGAAGGATTCTGGGGTGTAACAAGGTGGTCCATTCGAAGAAGATTTGAATTACAGCTCACAAAATGGGCTTGATTCAAATCTTGCCGTACATTTAGTTGATGAAGTGTCAGTGGCAGCCAGTTACTAACCCACCTACTCTTCCAGGAGGACTTTGACAATGATGTAGATGCCCTGCTGGAGGAAGGCATGCCTATGCCCAAGAAGAGGCGTCTGGCTGAAGACAAGTACACTGGAGACAGTGATCACCATTCAGATGGCGAGGCCGGAGTTCAGCCCATGATGACCAAAATTAAGACGGTTCTTAAGAGTGAGCCTCAGAAACTCTTGGTTAACTCATAGAAAGTTTGACTGGAAATTATAATCACTGTTGCCACACTGTTAAAATGTTAAAACTTAAGATGTCCTGACATTACATAACTACACAAAGATGATGGGTCTTTTCAAACCAGTTATAGTT
>NW_015661574.1:69812-74444 GCF_001515625.1 Sinocyclocheilus rhinocerous | reverse complement strand
ATATATAAAATAAATAAACCTTAATACAAAACTTGTATTAAAGTTTGTAAAAAATAAAATTATACTCTCCAAGGCTTGGTTTATTTAATCAAGAATACTGTAAATATTAAACAATTTGTTTTAAAATATTTTAAAGTGGAATTCTAGTTATTAAAATTGATTAGTAAAATTAAAGTAATTATTCTAATATGCTGATTTGGTACTCAGAAAAAAAATTGTCAGTGTTGAACACTTTTGTGCTGCTTAATATTTTTGTGGAAACTGATATATTCCCCATCCCCCCCATGATGCTTTATTGAATAGAAAGTTTAAAAGATCCAGAATTTATTTGAAATAGAACTCTTGTAACAATGTGAAAGTCTTAACTGTCATTTTTGATCAATTGAATGCGTCTGATGAATATGTGATAATTTCTGACTTTTGAACAGTAGTGTATATTCTGTATCAGACTTAAGTAATTTGTGGATGTTTTTATTATGCTTTATTTTTGGTGTCATGAGAATGTATTTTAATTTCAGGTTTTCTAATTTGACTTTTTTTTTTTTTTTTACTTTTTCATTTTAGTTTGTTAATAAAACTAATTCAAACCATTTAAAATCCTACATAGGATTGTAGGTGACTAACTTTTTTTAGGTATTATTATTATTGATTTGAATTATTTTTATTATTTTAAGGTCGTGGGCGTCCACCAACTGAGCCGTTACCCGATGGGTGGATCATGACATTCCATAACTCTGGCATTCCAGTCTACCTCCACCGGGAAAGCAGAGTTGTAACATGGTCTAGACCTTACTTCCTTGGAACAGGAAGCATTAGGGTAATTGGTTTGACTCCTCTAAGATATGATACTTTTATGATATTTGTCTTGTATCATTTCTGCTTAAAAGTTGAATGCCTTGCATTCTCATGCACCTCATCCCTGTGTTCTACTCATTTTCCCCCTAGAAACATGACCCACCAACCAGTAGCATTCCCTGCTTGCACTATAAGAAAATGAAGGATCAAGAAGAAAGGGAACGGAATGGAGAGGTGACTCCAACTGCAGAGGTGTCTCCAGTGAAATCTGGGGATGAGGGCATCACATTGGAGAGAGCCGACGAGCCTGACTCTACTGCCACAGAAGAGCCGACAGGCAGACCAACATCAGAAGATCCAGAGCTTGACCTCATGAAGCCAGGAAGATCTTCAGAGGGGAAGGACAGCCAAGCCAATGATACTGCACAGGGAGCGCTGGGCCAGGTCAAAGCCAAGGTGGAGGTCTGCAAAGATGAGTCTGTTGGTAAGAGGCTGAGGTTTTACTCTCTCTTGTGCATAACCGTTTAAAATCCACATGGTTTTTAAACCCTCTCTTCTTGTGACTTGTATCCCAGACATTGAGGAGTTTAGAAGCTACTTAGAGAAGTGCTTTGATTTTGAGCAAGTGACGGTGAAGAAGTTTCGCACATGGGCTGAGCGCAGACAGTTCAACCGGGACATGAAGAGGAAGCAGGCCGAGTCTGAGAGGCCCATCCTACCAGCCAATCAGAAGCTCATCACACTCTCCGTACAAGACGCCCCAACAAAGAAAGGTACTTGTCTGAGTCATTACACTAATGAATTTAGTACACAACATGTGTTTTAACCAGACCGACTGTATTTATATTTCAGAGTTTGTCATCAACCCCAACGGGAAGTCAGAAGTCTGCATTTTACACGAGTATATGCAAAGAGTACTCAAAGTGCGACCAGTTTACAACTTTTTTGAATGTGGTAAGTAGCATAAAGCGTAAGACAAAAATTATAATTGAGAAAAAGTTTGAAGCTGTGAAAAAATAGCCAATAATAAGCATATTGAATTATTTGTGTGCCAAGTCTGCATATCTGCAGTAGCATTTAGTTATGCTAATGAACTCGCTTGGTGGAAAAATGGGTTGCGATTTTTATCGATGTACTTAAAATGTGTTATAATGCTGTTGTGAAAGCAGTAAACCACTTAAGGCCATGCTGAACAGTTTGGTTAATGACATTTTGGGCTTGATGTAACTAACAGCTCTCTAACCATGATAAAATGTGCATTTAATATATGGCCTTATTTAATGTGTTTGGTTGCTTTTTATATATAGAGGTCTTAATATACATTTTTTATTTTTTTTTGCCTAGAAAACCCAAGTGAACCCTTCGGAGCCTCAGTCATTATAGACGGTGTTACATATGGCACAGGAACAGCAAGTAGTAAAAAACTCGCCAAGAATAAAGCTGGTACCTTTTCACTCTTATATCTTAGTCTGAATCTGTAACATTAGCAAGAATTTTTTTATGAATGGATTACTGCAATTATTTATTTTACTGAAGAATATACGTATTTATACTGTCATCCTCTTTGTGACAGCTCGAGCAACACTGGAGATCCTCATTCCTGACTTTGTGAAGCAGACGTCTGAGGAGAAGCCCATAGAGGGAGATGAACTGGAGGTACTGCTCTTCTGAGTAAAATGACCGATTTTATCTTTAGTCAGAGTTTTGTTCTTTGTGGTGTTTATGGATGTTTATTTTCTTTTCCAATCCCACAGTATTTTAATCATATCAATATTGAAGATTCAAGAGTGTATGAGCTGACCAACAAAGCAGGTTTACTCTCACCATATCAGATCCTTCATGAGTGCCTTAAGAGGTATGTTATGATATAGGTTGTGTCATTTGATTACACCGACAATTCAATATTACCGGAAACACACCTGTTAATACAACCATGAGTCCTGAATCATGCCTAATTGAAAAGCAGCTGAAGATCTGTTGTCTGTTCCATAGAAACCATGGCATGGGTGACACCAGCATCAAGTTTGAAGTGATTCCAGGAAAGAACCAGAAGAGTGAATATGTCATGACATGCGGGAAGCACACTGTACGGGGCTGGTGTGAGTATCTGTGCTTGAGAGGTTTCATTTAGAGCACTAGAATCACAAACAACATACCTAATGCTGTTGCTCTTGATGACTGCAGGTAAAAATAAGAGGGTTGGAAAGCAGCTGGCTTCACAGAAGATTCTTCAAATGCTTCATCCTCACGTCAAGAACTGGGGCTCACTGCTGCGCATGTACGGCAGAGAAAGCAACAAGATGGTTAAGAAAGTCAGCACTGTTATGTCAAAAACACACTGCATTAAGATATTAAATATGAGGGGAATATTTTGTGTGGTTGAGAAGTTGTAATGTTGTATTCTTGCGTCGTCTTCAGGAGAACTCTGATAAGAGCGTGATTGAGCTTCAGCAGTATGCCAAAAAGAACAAGCCAAATCTTCACATCCTCAACAAACTACGAGAAGAGATGATGAAGCTGGCTCGGGAAAGGGTACAGCTACAAATTTATGACCTCTTCCAGCCAAATCTTGTACTTCAGATAAATAAGAGTTGGCTGAAGATAAAATGCATCATGTTTGGATGAGCTGATGCCTTCCAGTCAATCAAAAAAAATAAATAAATAAATAAATTAACAGCTAAAAAGCTTATTAAACCTTTCTAGTGCATACTCATTTGTGTTTTTATATTTGTTTCAGGAGGAGGCAAGAAAGAAGCCGAAGATGACCGTAATGGAGTCGGCTCAACCTGGCAGTGAACCTCTGTGTACTGTTGACGTCTAGCAAACCCTCGTTCAGCATGTTGTGATGGCAGATAGCACTGAACAATGGTAATAGTTCTATAACAAAAGGTCATCCTACCATTACTGACATATGCATTATTTTGGAGTGCAAAATGGCAATACTAGTTACATTTTTATTATCAGATTTATGAGCTCTATTCCCAATCCAATTATTGCCCATAATGTATGGGTTACATTTGCTGTAACCGTCATATACATGCACTAAGGGAAGGTAGAATAAGCATTAAATACCTCCAGATGCACTTCTGCTTCGGAGAGTGCACAAATATAATGACGTCTGTTGACAATAATATGCCTATATTAAGGTAAATCGTACAAATTATGTATGTTAAATATTACAGAAACTTTTAAGTTTGTGGCTTTTAGATGTTAATAAAAATGTTGCTTTTTCCCTTCTTAAACCGCAAATTCATTTCATATTTACTGTGGAACTACAGATTGCACATGACAGACCATCTCGGTACTCATAACTGATGCGCCTGTCATTTTACAAGGATTTGTTCCTTTGTCAGCTTCTGTGGCATGCACAGTGCACATGATCTTTTATCTGGGAAATTGGGTTCATAATGGCTTAAAGTGTGTGGGTTTTCTTCAGTGGCCATGTCTAGTTCTTATTGGCATGTGAAGCATTTAAATGTTGTATTTCTAAAGCATTTCATGTTCCCTTCCAACTGCTGTTAAGAAACGCACTAATGTTGGAACTATTTGCTTGTGTGACATGAACAACCTTTGCGTTTGTTTTAAATAAGGAGTGAAGCATACCAATGCTTATCTTGACCAGTTGCTTCAGAAAGCACTGCAGAGAAAGCACAAGTGTTTGAGGTCCTGTAGTTAGTTGCGGAACAAGACATCAGGGAGATAGGATGCTAGTGTGTGCTACTTTAGTTATCTTTTTTGTTGTTACATTTTCATTATGCTCGGATATAATCTATCTCTTGCATTAGAGACTGGTTGGCAGTCTTCAGTAGAAAAAAATAGTATATGTTGCCTTAGTTC
>NW_015661574.1:68526-69468 GCF_001515625.1 Sinocyclocheilus rhinocerous | reverse complement strand
ATGTTGCCTTAGTTCTTCCCCCCCCCCCCCTTATTGATGGTACCTTGTTTCAAAAGGGAAACGCCTCACTTGAGTCTGCATTAGTAATGCTATACGTTACGTATTTGCTGTGGAGTCATGCTGGCTTTCTTGCATTTGATATTTTGAAAAAAAAAAAAAGCCTTCTACGCATGTGCATTTGTTGTTTGTCTTAAGTTCTTCGGTATGGTTTTGTGGTCATTTGCTGCAGTGCGTGATTGTGTGCTCATTTTATTCAGCTCTTATGTTGGTGTATTAAATAGTTTGAACCATATTCATTATTTCACAAGGCAGTCTACCTAAAAACAAAGGTGGTAACTCCGTACCTCGAAGAAAATCAGATCATGTCATTATATTCAATAGCTCGAAGAACAGTGTGAACCAAAGCTTTAAGTCTTATGCATTATTGAATATTGCTGCATAGCTATTCATTATATATATATATATATATAATATAAACCTATATACATGTAACAAAATATTAAATAAAATAAAGAAAATATTAAATAAAATAAAGAAAATGCAATAACTGCTGGATTAAAATATGGTCCCTGTTTAAAGAAAACCACCACTTCCCCTGAAACTGTCGGGAGAAAAAAATATTCGGTTACACTTTATTTCGATAGTCCACTTTAGACATTCTACTAACTAGTTAGTTACTTAATGTCAACTAATTCTCAGTAGACTGTTAGGGTAGGTTTAGGGTTAGTAGAATAAGTTCACAAAGAAAGTGTTAGAAGATATTAAGCAGACAGTCTACTAATACTCTACTAACTGCTAGTTGACATGTAGTGGCAAAGTTACTTGCTGTTAATAGAATGTCTAAAGTGGACTATCGAAATAAAGTGTAACCAAAATAATTTCTTAATATGAAATTCGAAGAGTATGCCAATTAGATTAGACTGTGCGGAAATTGAAATTTAC
>NW_015661574.1:63256-68417 GCF_001515625.1 Sinocyclocheilus rhinocerous | reverse complement strand
TTTGGTTACACTTTATTTCGATAGTCCACTTTAGACATTGTATTAATTATAAGTAACTTTGTAACTACATGTCAACTACATGTCAACTAATTCTCATTAATTTTCAATTACATGTCAACTACATGTCAACTAATTCTCATTAATTTGCAACTCCATGTCTACTAACTCTCAGAGTAGACTGTTAGGGTAGGTTTAGGGTTAGTAGAATAAGTTCACAAAGAAAGTGTTAGAAGATATTAAGCAGACAGTCTACTAATACTCTACTAACTGCTAGTTGACATGTAGTGGCAAAGTTACTTGCTGTTAATAGAATGTCTAAAGTGGACTATCGAAATAAAGTGTTACCAGATATTCTAGCCTTAAGATATGACAGGATGGTCAAAGTCTGGGGTGGTGGGGGCGGGGGAGATCAGGTTTTCTTGGGACAGCGACTAAAAACTGCAGTGCACTGTCACTGAATCTAGTATTTTAGTTTGTGTGCTTCTGAATGTTAACTGCGTTTGTGAACGCACTTTCCTGTTTTCCATGAGCACAAGGCTGCTGCTGCTGCCACTAAGAGTGCTTCGAGAATATGCTTTCCCAATAAACGTCTGGAGTGTACGACTTGTCCTGTCAGTCTTGCTAAGTGTGTATTAGTTGCCTGAAGAAATGCCTGCTTTTTAGTCGCTATCATTGAAGGGATAATGTTGGATGATTTAGCTGCAAGTAATGCTGCCTATTAAAATGTTATTTTAATGCGACACGATCGCTGATACACAGTGATTTGTTTATACAAATAAATTGATGACCAGAAACCGATAACTTGTGCTGTTTTTACTGGGTTGTTTTAATGCAAACAAAAGAGGGGAAAAAAGAAGCCTATTTAAAAAAAAAACAAAAAAAAACATGGTAATGGTTTGAGCACTTTAATCAAGTCAGTTGAAATCTGAAGTGAACATTTGAAATTTTCCCATAAGCACTACCATCAAGCGTTTTAATGGGAGCAAAACAGCCACGCCGGCATGGTAGATGGTAAAGATAACGGAGCGTCAGGTCTCTGTGGTCTAAATGTCAGTGTTGGAGCTGTAGTCCACTCTTTCAAACAGCAGGATGGTTTCACAGTGCATGGTCTGGGGGAAGAGGTCAACAGCCATAGCTCTCACTGGACGAAAGGGGGCTCCTCGCACACGGTTAGAAGGAGCTCTGCAGAGACTTCAAGACAAACATAAGTTTTAGAATAACTGATTCAAATGGAGTAGGGTCTGATGCGCCTGCAGCTCTAGGTAATAAAGTTAAATGGGAATATTATATTTTCAGAGGAAAGTCAACATTGTGCCAGGATAAAAAGTTTATTTTATCAAAATATAAGCCTCTGATCTCCCTTTTGGGTAATGTCACAAATCCCTCTCATGTTTCAACCTTTTCAGTCAAACCACTTCCATTCTGACATGTAATGCCCATCAAAATGCTATCAATTCACAATAGATTGGATGTCCCTATCCTGAATGTGACGTAAAATATATAGAAAATAATGAACTTACTCAAAATTGTTCATAGCTGCTTTGGCATTGCAGGTGACGTAGACGAGTCTCTTAAGATGCTCTGCTCTTCTGATTGCTAGAATAACTTTGGAATCTAGTAAAAGTGAGAATATTTGGGCAGAGAACGTAAAAACACCATGTCTGCAAGGTAAAGGTTCAAGATACTATGAGAGTACTGTACGTACGTAGCCCTGCTCTTGGGGGGTCAACGATTGCCGTGACGCTGGGGGATACGACAGCATTTAGAATAGTGGGGAACACGTCTTCAGCCTTTCCACAGTGGAATTCCACATTGGTCAAGCCTGAAAATATACATTTGAAATCGGAGCAGATCATGGGAGATGAAGAGAGAAAAACTGGACAGTGATAATGTCACTCTGGCCTACCATTAGCTTCAGCGTTAGCCTTAGCATCTTCCACTGCCTCCTGGCACAACTCTATGCCAATCCCCTTCTTCACTCTCTGTTAACACACAAGTTGTTTTTTTTTTTTTTTTAGAAGGCTAACTGTTGCTCTGTTCATTCATATTTTTGTTTATTTTTAGAAGCAAACGGCGCACCTTTGCCAGTGAGATGCCGATGGTTCCTGTTCCACAGCACACGTCCAGCTGAGCCCATTCACCCACAGCAGAGTACAGAACCTCAGCAGCAGGGGTGTTTGTCTGAAAGTATCAAAATCATAATAATATACATTTTTATAGCACTAATGCAGAACATTTAAGCTTAAAATATTAAAGCATTAATGTCATGCATGATGCCTTTTAACTATCATAGTGTTAATTCTCAGGAAACGATATGATAGTCAAATGGTCAGGAGGTACACCTGAAAAAATGAGTGCGGAGAGATGCGGAATTTTAGTCCGAGAAGCTCTTCATGAATCCATTCTTCTCCAGTCACATGTTCACACGGCAGGTCCTCTGTACCTGCTGATGTCCTGGGTTGATGCAAATTAATAAATGAGTGTAAAGTCATCTAAAATCTAACTTCATCTCATTTGAACTTTTGAGGGTCTTACCTTTGTCCCATTCTCACAAAGTACAAAGAAGTGATGCCACTTTCTGTTCCTTCTCCTTCGGTAAAATACTGATGCAGGTTTCATTTCAGTTCCTCAATTTCTTCTTCTTGGAGTTTCTAGGTTGTTTAAAAACGTAATATTTCAAACAGCAGTCACAATAGTTCCACAGTTTGTAAAATACATAACCAACATGAAAGTGGACTAAAGTGGACACACAAATAACCACTGAATAAATCTCTTATTACCTGTGGATTGAAGAAAACAATGGCCATGGTTTGCTTTATCCTGCTTGTTCGTACTGTTAGTCAATGACCCTCATAAGTCTCTGGACTGTATACTGCATACGGGGTTGTCCTGTTTAGAATATCAACACACAAAACACTTCGAAATAGAAATAAATACATACACAATGGCTGATGGGTAACGCAAACTTATATTTTGCCCCTGGAATAAAAAAAAAAAAAACCTTCAAAACGCATTGCACTTCATAAATATGGCTGGATTTGGATGCATATTAGGTATAATCAGCAGTAAATAAAAGAAAATATTCATTCACCTGATGAACTGCTGGAATCCCTGCACAACCCTCTTGGCCTCTGAAGACACATGGGTGGTTTCTGAAGGACTCACTACTGCACAGGATCCTCCTTTATACTTACCCAAACGAAAGCCCACAGTCTTATCCTCTCCATCTGCTCCCACTCCAATCACAAACTCACACTTATTCCTGTACTCTGTCTGTAAGCACAGGACAAATCACACTTAATCTTATTTCTGTAACCACAGATTCTATTAAACGGATGATTTAATATGCAATTATGCATCCGTTTAATCCCTGAAATGTTCATTTGACCCTTTTGAAAGCCATCAAAAAAAAATCTGCATACTGAATGCATTGGTAATACCACGATACTTTATAATATTTTTTGGTTAGTTAATTAAGTGTGACTGTGATTAGAATAATTTATGTGAGCAGTGAGCACATAGATGATTTACCTGCACAGGTGATGGTCGTATGGCCTCGAGTGGGCAGCATATTTTGTTGTATTTCTCTTTTTGAACAAACAGCCAGGGAAGCATGGCTTTGTTGTTGTTGCCAATTTCTCTGAGAACAGAACAAATATCAAGGAGGCGAGTTATATTGAAGGAAACTACTGTTTACTGACCAACTCTTGTTACACTACCAGAAGCTCATGTATGAACTACAGTGGGTATAGAAAAGAAAAATAATCAAATTTTGTTGCTTTGCAGCCTGAAATGAAGACGGACACAGTTTTTGTTTTATTCAGCTGTATTTACTCAGTGCAACTTATAACATCCAAGTGAAAGATATAACACCAACAATCACTGTGTTGGAAAAAGGATCACCCCCTCCTAAAAATGACTTGTATAATAAATCAGGTGTAGCTAATCACCTTCTCAATGGCACACAAAGCCATCTGACTTTCAACTGTGATCAGCTTTGGTAATTTTGATTAGCTCGGCATGAAAAGAGCTTTCCTGGAGCATTTCAGTCCGTGGTAGTGCAAAACAAAGCAAACAATAAACTATGGGTGGCAAGACACTGTCAAAAGATCTCTGGGATAAAGTTGTGGACAGGCACAAGTCAGGAGATGGATACAAAAAAATCCAAAGGCTTTATCAATGCCTAGAAGCACAGTGAAGTCTATTATTAAGAAGTGGAAGGTATTTGATACAACACAGACCCTCCCTGGATCAGGACGTCGCTCCAAACTGGATGAAAGAGCCAGAAGGACCAAGAGGCCTACAGCAACTCTGAAGCAGTTGCAGGAATTTATGACAAAGAGAGAGGCGACCAAGAGGCCTACAGCAACTCTGAAGCAGTCGTGGGACTTTATGACAAAGAGTGGTCATTGTGTGCATGTGACAACAATATCACAAATTCTCCACAAATGTAGCTTGTATGAGAGGGTTGCAAGAATAAAGCCACTCCTCAAGAAAGGCCACATGCAGTCAGTCTGAGCTTTGCCAAAACACACCTTGGAGATTCTGAGGCAGATGAGACTAAAATTTAATTATTTAGCCTCAACACCAAATTATGTGTCTGGCGGAAATCCAATACAGCTCACCATCCAAATAACAGCATTCCTACAGTAAAGCATGGAGGTGGTAATGTCCTGTTAAGGGGGAGTTTCTCTGAAGCAGGGACTGGAGCAATTGTCAGGATAGAAGGAAAAATGGATGGGGCAAAATACTGTCAAATTCTTGCAATCTGCTGCCCAAAGTTGTCAAAAGGGACGAGGGTTTACCTTCCAGCATGACAATGACCCAAAGCCCACAGCAAACCTGAGCACACAATGGTTGAAGGAGAAAAAGGTGAATGTCCTTGCATGGCCTGTCAGGGCCAGACTTAAACCCCATTGAAAATCTTAATCTGTGGAATGACTCGAAGACTGCAGTCCACAAATAGTCACTATCAAATTTAACTGAACTTCAGCAGTTCTGCAAAGAAGAGTGGGCAAATATTGCAAAGTCTAGATGTGCAAAGTTAGTGGAGACATATCCCAATGGACTAAAGGCTGTAATTAAAGCAAAAGGTGGTTCAACAAAATACTGACACAAGGGGGTGATACTTTTTCCAACTCGGTGATTCTGTTTTTTTTTT
>NW_015661574.1:55677-60911 GCF_001515625.1 Sinocyclocheilus rhinocerous | reverse complement strand
ATCAAATTTAACTGAACTTCAGCAGTTCTGCAAAGAAGAGTGGGCAAATATTGCAAAGTCTAGATGTGCAAAGTTAGTGGAGACATATCCCAATGGACTAAAGGCTGTAATTAAAGCAAAAGGTGGTTCAACAAAATACTGACACAAGGGGGTGATACTTTTTCCAACTCGGTGATTCTGTTTTTTTTTTTACAGTTAGATAAAACAAAAACTGTGTCTGAAACAGCTAATTCTTTTCTATACCCACTGTATATGGTTGACAATGTCACATAATTGATCTATTTTTGCTATTTAACATAGAAATATGCAAGCCATTGATGCATATGCATGCCACCAGACCCATCAGAAAATACCTGGTCAGTTTCTGGAGAACACCTTCAACTTCTTTCTCTTTCCTTTTCAGCTGTTCTTCATAAGGTACGTTCCACAAGGGTGTCACAGCATTGGCAATCTGGATATTGAGAGGCTCTTCTTCATTCTCCTCTACCTCCTGGCTACCCGCAGCACGTTTTGTACCAGGCTGTCCACCTTCCACTTCCTCCTCTAGTTTCCTCTTCTTGAGGATGGGATCAGCTTTGGGCTTGGCTAGCCGTACACTCAGCACTTTACTCTTCCATTGCATGCCGTGCACTGCCTTCATGGCCTTGTCCCTTTCCTCCTGGTTCTTAAAAGTGACAAAGGCAAACATCTGTTTGCTAAACAGCTTGATTTTGTGAGGATTGATCCCATGCTTGTTGAGAAACTTCTTCAGGTCATTAAAACCAATGTACTTGGGCAAGTTTTGAATCTCAACTTTAAAGATCTCTGAGGTGAAGAGATCTTCTTTGATGTAACGATACACACCACCTGCTGCACCCTCTCCTTCTGCTGCTACTGCTGGCTGATTCTCTTGGTTTTTCTCTTCTATTAGGTCATCTGGTTCCTTCTCTGTGCTGGATAATGAACCAGCTGGATCAGTCTTGTCAACAGCAACATCTGTCATTTTGCACTGCATTAAAGGTCAAAGGAACATATTAAACTTAAAATATTTTTCCATTTTGTATTCTGTTAGGTGATCTTAATTTTCAATCCGTTAAATCAGTTTCAGCAGCGTTCTGCAATGTTCCATACTGTAATTTATTTTAAACTATTTAAAAAAAATCTCAATTCATCTACAATCATTATAGATTTATGACCTCATATTAACTGAGAGATTACATGAACTATTTGTACTTTAATAATTAATTTCTCACACAGCAGGACCATTAAAAAACAAATAGAATAGTGACCAGTTACAGCATCTAAGATCACTAATACATATGCATGTACATTTACGTTAAAAAAGTGAATTGACATGTTTATATGTCAACTAATGGACAGTACAAGGCTCAAACAAAAAAAAAGACTATTTTTAGGGCAAATAAATCCCAAACAAATTGAAAGCGAAGTTATTTCTGATATTCCTTAGATCGTCTGAACAAACCTGCAGTGTCAAATCTCCTTGTTCTTCACTATGAAACATTAAGGAGCTCTAAAAGCACTGTGCAGTTATGCATACATGCAAGCTGCCATCTTTAGAAACACGTGTCAAAAGCAGCGTATTGTGGGAACACCGGTTGAGGTCTATTACTCTATTTAGTAAAATGTAGTTGTAAGACTAATTGTTTTAAATATAGTAATTAAATTTAGACCTAAAATTACTAAAATAATAGTAATTAACTGCACTGCATTTAAACGTTTAATTTCATTTAATTTCAGCGCAGCGTTTAATTTTATGTAGTGCAAAAGAGCTGGGACTTTTATTTGGAAATGTTGCTCAACTGTCGAAAGTAAGTGCCGAGTCTTTACTCTGACCTGACGGACCAAGAAGTTTTGTCTGAAGGAAAGGTTCGTGTTCGGAAGAGAGAGAGAGAGAGAAAAAGCACGAATGACTAACAAGTGCGGTTAAATATTACACGAATGTCTGTGAAATTATCACCGGGGTGTTAACTCACAGATAGTACATTACTGAATGAGAGGCCAAGCACCTTCGACAGTAGCAATCTAGCTCGCTGCTATCTGGATCGAAGACAGCGCAAATTACAGAGGAAAGTCGCTTTTATTCGGACTCGGTTTTGTAGGACTTCAGCCGAACTTTAACCAGGGATGGACGACCCAACAGTACTGGAGATTTGGATGTGA
The DNA here is from genome assembly GCF_001515625.1 of Sinocyclocheilus rhinocerous. NCBI lineage: Eukaryota > Metazoa > Chordata > Actinopteri > Cypriniformes > Cyprinidae > Sinocyclocheilus > Sinocyclocheilus rhinocerous. The sequence continues at coordinate 58,751 of NW_015661574.1, read as the reverse complement.
TTAGAATAACGACTAAAAGCGGGGTTTTCAGTGGTCAGATGTGGCTGCTGGGACTGGAGACGGGAAACGTGTCACTGATAAAGCGGCTGAGGCTGAAGTTAGCGCCTCAGCGGTGACATCCATCCATTCAGCCCGATCCGCCCCACAGGGGGAGTCCATCCAGCGTAGGATTTTATTTACCCTGAACTTCACTGCCCGGTGAATTTAACACGTCTTAAACCCCTCTGGTGTTTTGTCAAGATGGGTTCGTTGTTTCGGAGTGAGGAGATGTGTCTGGCCCAGCTCTTTCTGCACTCCGGGTCCGCTTACGACTGCATCAGTGAACTCGGCGAACTCGGGCTGGTGGAGTTCAGAGACGTAAGTCGGTGAATGTTTTGTTTGTGTATTTCTTGTTTGAAAAATTGACTTGCTTGTGCTGAGCTGACAGCCTCACACCCGTTGGCTATCGGTGTGACATAAATTTTGGCCCGTGCACCTGCCTCTATTGGCAAAAAATGTTGTCGAGCTATACTCAGCACACCAGGTTTTCATAGACCACCCATATAATGCCCTAAAGCAAGGTACAATGGAAATTTCTACTTTTTAATTGACGTCATTCATTTGTTGGAATAACATAAGTGTTTGATTCACATCAACTGTTGGTGTTTTTCAAAAATGCATTGTTTAGCACACTTTGCACCAATGCTATTTACTCTTAAGTCATTAATAAACATAGCTTTATACAAAGTTTAACTGTAAATCTTAGAAATGTCGTGAAACATTAATATTTCAATTTCTTTCTAAATGATTATTATTAACATTTTAATTACATGAAATACTATAAAAGTTATTGTATTGAATGTATTAGTATAGAATGTTTTGAATATGTGTGAAATATTCCAGTCATCCTGGATCTGTTTTGATATATATATATATTTGTCCTTTTTTTTTTTTCTTTTCAGCTTAACCCAAGTGTGAACTCTTTTCAGCGAAAGTTTGTCAGTGAAATCAAGAGATGTGAAGAGATGGAGAGGATTCTGGGTAAAAACTTTGCAGTTAAATTCTTCATCTAATAAAGGCATAATTCAAATTGATAGAGCTAAGAAAGAGTCTCAATACTTTCTGAACACAAAGCATGTTCATGATGGTTGAGTTATAACCAAAAACAGTAGTAGTATTACTAGTAGGAAATGTGTTAAGCAAAAGAAAAGAGAACTTTAAAAAAAGAAATATTTGTGAATGAGTGATGAGCAGGATCATTAGGTAATTTACTTTTTATAGAGTTCTAAATAGTGCATTCAACTAAGTTAATTCAGTAACACAAAATAATGATCTTTAAAAAAGCATCATATGACGCCTTTAATGCCTGAAAATCTTCCAAAGTAAATGAACTGAATGAACTCAAAGTGGACTTGTATAACAGGATATCTTCTGAGGGAAATTAAAAAAGAAGACATCCCACTGCCAGAAGAGGAGGTGAACCCAGCTGCACCATTACCCAAACATGTGATGGTCATAATGGTGAGTTCAGCACTGTTCATTTCTCTTGTGATTAGTTGATCTTTTAGTCGCATTCAAATGTAATTTCTGGTCTGCATTCTTACTGCTAGTTGCCTAGTTTCTGTTTCTGCTTCTTGATTCTTATTTCTTTCTTTTATGGCTTCTTAAGGCATAGGCACCATTCAAGACGTTTTGTTAAATAATTTCAATCTTAGCTGAAGTATCCACCTTATTCCTAATGAGCCTAGTGCGTTTTGAGTTGTGGGTGGCACTTCCGGTTTGGGGAACTTCCATTCAAAAAGACTGAAGCAAATAATTTCAAATCATAAGGTTGCCCTACAAATAAAGCTTATCCGTCTGTTTGACTGAATGAGCTGTCGATTTTCCTTCATGTTTTATTTTCAGACATGAGAATAACATAACGCTTGGTATTTTAACGTGACATGTTATAACAAGAATATCTTTGGCAAGAGCTCTTGTCGCAGCATTCTTTTCCTTATGATTATTTTCTTTTTTCCCTTTGCATTCTGCTGTAATAGTATGAAAAAGGACAACATATACTGCACATTTGTGGTGTGTTCTCCCGATTTAATTTACGATATATACCATTAAAGGGATAGTTCATCCAAAAATGAAAATTAGCCAATTGATGACAGTGAATGGTGCCCCTGTTTTTGAAGCCGAAAAAAAGTGCATACATCCATCATAAAACTACTCCACACGACTCCGGGGTGTTAATAAAGGCCTTCTGAAGCGAAACGATGCGTTAGTGTAAGAAAAGTAATGATTTTTAAAAATGTATAAACTAATCTCCAGCTTCCGGTTGCTCAAGCAGGCACGCTCACAACAAGGCTTTCGAGCATATGACGTAGGTGTAGCGGAAGGTGCGACGTAAGCTCCGGGGAGAGAGTGTAGTCTGGCGAGAACCAAGTTTTGTTTACAGCACAGGGAAACCACGTGAACTACATCTGTAGTTTGTGCCACCGCCGCTGCGGCCTCCTCCATCTCGCAGAGTTCCTGTGGTCGGTATACTCTGGTTCAACCAAATATGGCTGGGCAAAAAACTAATTCTCCTCTTGCCTTATATCGAAATACTTTGACATTTTTGCTTTCTCCTCTGTTCTTCCGCATTCGTCACTCTCCCCAGAGCTTACGTTGCACCTTCTGCTACGCCTACGTCATACGCTCGAAAGCCTTGTTGTGAACACGCCTGCTTGAGCAACCGGAAGCTGGAGATTACGGTTTATACATTTTTTAAAAACTTTATTTTTCTTACACTAAAGGCCCTTTCACACGGTACGCGGCAGTCGCGAGTGTCTAGTACATTCTCAATGGGAGACATGCGGAAAGCGGTAAAACATGACATGCGGCAAGCGGTGCTCGTGCACCCAAAATCCTGCCGCTTCCACGGGCACGGCGCTTCGCGGCAGGTGCCGCCAAAGATAAAAATATTTTATCTTTTTGTGAGCGGCAGCGGCAGCCGCGTTGGTTTCAACCAATCAGTGAACATTTAACTGAACTGCCTATTAGAAAAATAGAGGAGAAGATTGTTTTAAGTTTAATAGATTTCCCAGAACGGTAGGACCCATCTAAAA
>NW_015661574.1:53578-54644 GCF_001515625.1 Sinocyclocheilus rhinocerous | reverse complement strand
ATGACCCATCTAAAATCTCATACAGAGACATAAATAAAATTATATTTCATTCAATCGTAACCTCACAGGTATGCTCTTTAAGAAAAAAAACAAAAACAAAAAAAAAAAGGTAAATAATGACAACAATTAATGGCAGAATGACACAAACACAAATTTCCGTTATGTTTTATTTAGTTTTTAGTAAATACAAAGGTGATGTTGACAATTGTAACTTAAGGCAACGTCCGCTCCGAGACCGCAACGCGACCACCGCCTCAACTGCACAAAACGCTTCCACTACAAGAGAAAGCGACAGCCGCGCGGCGATTCCACCACTTGCCGCGTCCAGTGTGAAAGGGCCTTAAGGCATCGTTTCGCTTCAGAAGGCCTTTATTAACACCCTGGAGCCGTGTGGAGTAGTTTTATGATGGATGTATGCACTTTTTTCGGCTTCAAAAACAGGGGCTCCATTCACTGCCATTAAACAGCTTGGAAGAGCAAGGACAGTTTTTAATAAAACTCCGATTGGATTCGTCTGAAAGAGGAATGTCAGATACGCCTAGGATGCCCTGAGGGTGAGTAAATCATGGGCTAATTTTCATTTTTGGGTGAACTATCCCTTTAATAATTCACTGGAATGCACGAAGAATCTCTCGTTTTTCTCTTCAAATCCTCACTTCTCTTTTCACAGGTAAATACAATTTATTATCTGTCAAAATTATGGAAATCACTTTGAAGTAGTATCACGCAATGCTGAAGTTAATGAACATGTTTGATTAAGGCAACGTATGTTACATAATACAGATATATATTACTACAGTGATATTTCACCTGTCCATTATTGCTGTGGAAAGAATCGCGCTTTTGGTCTTATTCATGGTCTGTTGAAAGTACATTGTAGGGGTGCTCCGATCAGGGTTTTTGAGGCCGATCACCGATCACAGAAAGCAGTATCTGCTGATCCGATCACTGATACCGATCTTTTTAAAGCCTTCTTTTAATCATTTATAACCATTTATAGTGATACTCCAATCAGGATTTTTAGACATTTATTCAGGGCCTGAATTTCATTTTTGAAAATGGGGGG
>NW_015661574.1:38146-53377 GCF_001515625.1 Sinocyclocheilus rhinocerous | reverse complement strand
TTTTTTTCATTTATAACTATTTATAGTGATACTCCAATCAGGATTTTTAGACATTTATTCAGGGCCTGAATTTCATTTCATTCCCCTCTTAGGTGACTCTTGTGAGAGGGGAAGCAGCACGGACTGTGCTTTCACAGAAGAGTCCGCTACTGATCCGTGGCTGTTTACCACAAACACAACATTTATCCATTATTTTGATTTCAGATTTAAACATTGTCACTGAAAATGCTTTTTCAGCATTGCAGTACTACATGTACTTTGTCACTGCTATGCTGAAATAAACATCTTCATTAAGATCTTCAACGTCCTCATCACTTTTTTTTTTACAAATGTTTGCCATTCAAGTTTAGATTTACAGCGATGATCTCATTAAATTTTTTGCTTACTGATTGTGATCGGTCCTTTCTTAAACCGTCTTTGGCTATCCATCAGTTGGACATGCCTTTATTTAATCATTTTATTGTATCTATTGGATGTCATTTAGTCAGTTGAAATTCCTCTCTTTCAGGAACACCGCACTGCTTACAACATTGATATGACTGCTGATATTTAGTTATTACCGATTCCTGTATGCTTTGTTTAGGAGCAACTTCAGAGACTGGAACTGGAGCTGAGTGAGGTCACCAGGAACAAGGAGAAACTCCAGAAGAACCTTCTAGAACTGACTGAGTACACACACATGCTGCACATCACACGCAACTTTGTGCACCGCAGTGCAGAGGTAGGTCATGTGATTCCCTGTCATATGTTTGGAACTTTTTCATCCATCTTTCACTGGATGAAAGATTTAACCTTCATTTGTCCTTCATTATCACACTGATATTTTTAATCAAACAGCCCCATTTTAAAACTTCTCGCTCTGTGTACTGTCTGCATTTTGGCTTTTGTTTCTCTGTATCCGTTGATGTCTTTGGTGCTTGATCATGTTCGACCTCTCTGGTGTAATTGAAAGGAATTAATCTCCAGAGAGCAGGACTGTGGGAATCACGAAGGTGACTTGGAGTCGCCTGATTTTCACTGACTGCCAGAACTTTGAGAGCAGCCAGCAGTGTCTTTACAAATAGGCTTAACTCTTGACGTCTTCTTCTTGATCACAGAGACGATGTGCGTACGTGTGTGAATCTAATTTCTTGCTGTGTTTTTGCTTGTGTATGAGCAGAGAGAGCCGTCGCGGGTCCAGTATGAAGAGTTTCCCTTCCTAGAGAAAGAACCAATGATGGACTACACCAGCATGCAGAGGCTTGGAGCCAAGCTTGGGTGAGCAGTGCTTAAAAACATAAAGCTGAAAGTATAAGTCCTGCTTTGGCTCACCAACAGATGTGACGAAATTTTCATCATCAGCGCAGTTTGCTGTTGCACACCTTCCATGTGCAGACTGGTTTTTCTCTTAAAATCATCTTTTAAAGTCCCCCTGTAGTCAAAACTTTTATACTTTAAAACTCATCTTTGATCATCAAAATGACATATTTAAATGTTTTTTCTTGTGAAAATAATTTTCTCATGCCTTAAAATAGCTTGAATGCAACTCTACACCCTTGCCTCATTTACTATACGCGGATCTATGAATACGAAAATTAGCCCCTCCTCCACTCAGTCACACACCAGCCAGCGCCTCCTGATCCACTAACTGAACTGTAGTAAACGCGATACAATGGCAATGGCAAGAGGAAATATTGGTTTAATTAAGCCATATGTGTTTGAACCAGAAATAAGCTGGTATGCTCAACGTAAGCAAGGAGACTGATGGCTAACTTTGTGAGGTAACATTATCTGTTTGCGCTGGTTCGTACAAGGTTAATGACTGATAAAACTGTTTTTACTAGCGGACAACTACAGTGGATACTGTAACTTTATTAGTGAAAGCCAGATAGAATGTACCGTTTTTGTACTGACTATCGGAAGGTGAATAATGTAACAAAATCCAAATCTTTCCCTTTGCCCCAAATGGAAGATTGTGTAGATTCTGTTGGCTCTGCTTTATATGTCAATAAATTCAATTTATTAAAAGGATATTGGCAAGTGCCTTTAACCACTCGTGCACAGGAGATTTCTAGTGCTGTCAATCAATTAAAAAAATTTACTTATCACACATTTTTTTCTGAAGTTAATTGTGATTAATCCCACCTAACATTAAAGTTTTTAAATATACTTTTATATTGCAATATTTTCACATTCAATCTTCAAATGAATGTAGAAACAACATAAAGACAATATATTTTTAATATTTGTTAAGTGGCATTTTTCATGACTAAAAGCGAGTATCACTGATACCAATATTACTGATGTCTCAATGAAATTGTTTTTTTTTCTTCTAATATTTCACCATTCACTATAGTCATTCAACATTACCATATAATTGAGAGCTATCAATTTTAACGTTTATTAGACTTTAAAAAATAACAACTTCTAATTTAAGTGAACTTATAACAATCTTCACATAAACCCATTATAATAAATGAAATATTTACCTGTGCAATTCAGCAAATAGTAAATATACAGAAATTGAAAAGTTATCAAACACTAAATGCTAAATTAAATATAGATGAATCCTTAAAGCTACAAAAGTTATAGATTACCTTTTTTTCTTTTGATATTTGATTAACACATCACAGCAGCTGGGTTATTAGGTTATTTGGCTGCTATTACTTTAAGAGCTGCCGCTGCGGAACCTGACGGGGGTCTGTCATCCATGCTTATAGTTTAATTCACGCTTTAATATGAAATGATACAGGCTACAGAGTGTATACATAGTACAGCACTATGAGCACAGTATAATGGCTGACAGGACAGGAACATTTGTTTTTATTTACATTTGGCCTGACAACATCTCATCTGACCGCAGTTCACTGTTGTTTTACTGAAGCTCCCTTGTACCTGCATCTTTTCCGTGCTCATTTGACTAGTGCCTGGCGCTGAGGTGAAGTTAGAGTGCAAGTCTGAAAAGTCTCCCATTTAATGTGGTTGTAAAGACGTTCTGCGTCTAAATAAACACAATTCTTGTCAAGAAAAAAAAAGAGACAGAAGCAGCAGTTGTGAGTGGGGTGGCAAAACCTAGCTCCGTCCCTGCATTAAATATTTTTAGCACCATTAAACTGGAAAAATGTATCGCCTGTGTTAACATGCTAATTTTGACAGCACTACTTCTTTCATTACGATTTATTAGCTATATTCTTAGTCTGTTATGAATTTTGGCCTTAGAAATGCATTTGATACTTTTCAGTACTGGGTAATGTAACTTATGGGTTAAATGGATGTGCTGTCTATCTAGATGATGTGGTTGTATATAGTGATACAACCAGTGGCGTAACTTAGTAATGACGGGCCCCAGTGCGGGCTATTACGACGGGCCCCCTGGGGTGCACGGTTATGAAGCACATACAAACACACAGCGCTCGTGTCTAGAAGGGAACCCATATAAGCAAATTTGTGCCTAACCTACTTAATTTAGACCAACTAAAATCAGTATCTTATAATAAATTGAACATCGAAACTGAAATTGAAAGTCTTTCCGTGCGTCTCTCTCTAACACACACGGCTGTGCGTGCGCCTGGCCGCAGCAGCCAGAAGTACCAAATTAATCGTGTTGAATTTTACAGTCATCAGCATGTGTTACCTATTGTATTTGCAAAGCACAGAAGGCAAGGTTATCAGAAGCATTGAGTGTTTCAGCGCTGTGGTGCTGAAATTACCGCAAACTTTCTCTTTTTTTTTTTATTTTTAGCACAGTAACCCAGTAATCGCGGCAATCGCATTCCTCTCCGAAAAGCAAGAGACTAGATAAGAAAGAAGTCTAAAAATTATCAACACCATGTCCCCGAATCATGGCCAACTTTAGCGGCAACAACCACACACAAATGTAATACCCACAAGCACATACACACAGTGGCGCCTGCAGGTGTACGCTCAGACTGACCTGAGATTTGCCCCGCAAACATTTCAGCAGTTATCATAGGCCTGTGTCTCCCGTATTTCTGTCGACTGAACCAGCCATGCCATTCATTGTGAATGTATCAGTCTTTTGCACGCCAAAGTCAATTTCTGCGTATAAACATTACGCCAAATAGAAACAGAAAATCGTGCTATACGCACTTTCATGAGATCGGGTTAGACTACAACAATTAATTTGTAGTCTATTTTACAAATGGGAATACAATGAATTCATGACAATGTTTTGCATTCAAGCTACCCGTAAAAATTTAGTGTAACGTTCTTTAAAATCATCTGGAATGCAATAAAGTAATTTTTAAAGCTGTTTTTAAAGCATTTGCTGCATGGATTAAAAAAAATAGGCCAATAAATAATTCACATATCAGACAAAATTGCGTTGCAGCAAATCCTTTAAATTTTAAGGTATTCAGAGCAGAGCAACATAAAAATCAGAAAAAAATATAATCGGGCCTGTTTAAGGCTTTTCCCTATTTTTATAGTTTAGATGGTGATGAAAAAATGACTCGCCATCTCCTCATTGGACGTGCCTTTAGAGAGAAATGCATCTTTACGGATTACATCTGTTTTGATTTTTATTTTATAAAAGCACAACGTTTTGTTGATATTGTGAATGCACACAAATAAAAGTAGACCCTTTACATCTCCGAATGCATTACTCTTACCTTTATGAGCAAAAATGACGACGTATTTTAAGTTGTTTCCACTAAGAAAAAAATGCAAGTGAGTGATCGCGCTGGCGCCTCCATGTCCTGCAAAGTGCCTTCAGCTTCCACTCTTCACACAAACGATTAGATATGCGCCTAATAGTGCACATTTATGAATGTGTTATGGCAAACGCTGGTTGCTGCTGTTAGGCTATCAGTTCTCGCTTGGCACTCGTGCACAATGCACAGTCTTCACACAGACGATCGTACGCTTTGTTCTGGTAAAAGCACATTTATGTATTTATTCAGTACTGTGAAGAATCTCGGTACTAATTGTATTTTATTATTAATACGTTTATTATTAATTTATATTAATATAGTCGCTTGCAATGTGGGCAGGGCCCGCGTGCGCTGCGGGCCCCCCCAGCGGCACGGGCCCCAGTGCGGCTGCACTGCCTGCACTGTCTGTAGTTATGCCACTGACTGTAACATTCGTTAAATTTACGATAGGATCCCTTGACGCGATTGGTTATTGAATTTTGTGACGTAGCAAAAAAAAGGCTGTTTCAAATCGCGTTTCTGTGACTGCCTTTGGGAAACTACAGTTTTAAGGAGAAAATAATCAGCAATGGTGTTGATTGGCACATGGTTTGTTTAAAAGCATATTAAAAACACCACATAGACAAATAAACAACATAAAAAACTTGATTTTCACCACAGGGGGACTTTAAAATCAGTAACTTTCACCCATAAGATCTCAGCTGTTATTCAACATCCTGTTTCTTCTATGCATGTTAAAAAGCATGCAAAACCTGTGGTTTTACTGATGGTAATACCTGTGGTAATGTCAGTTTTTGAATTCATGTTACTTTTGTAAAGTAAAGCTCTTATTCCTCTGTCCCTCCTGCACAGGTTCATTTCTGGGCTGATCCAGAGCGTAAAAATCGAGGCATTTGAGCGAATGCTCTGGAGAGTGTGTAAGGGCTACACCATCCTCAACTACTCGGAGGTAGACGGACTTCTGGAGGACCCTGATACGGTGAGACCAGTTGGCATCTCCATCATAGTTAGATTTAATATGTTGTTTTTGGTAACAAAATTTATAGTTAAATATTATTTTCTACCTATTGGTTTCTTTTTCTGTGGTCAGTTTGATCCAAGATTTTACTGTAATGCTGGATGCTTGATATAATTTAAATAAATAAATAATAATTAAAATTTGTAATGTCCAAGTCTTTTGAGATGGTCTAGTTTGTTTGTTCTTTGTCTGGTTTGTCAGGGGGAGCCAACCAGGAGTGTGGTGTTCCTCATCTCTTACTGGGGAGATCAGATTGGACAGAAAGTTAAGAAGATTTGTGACTGGTAACTTAGCTCTTAATTCAACTTCCTACATTCTACTTGAGATGATTGTGTTAATCAGTCTGGTTTAAATAACTTTGTGTTGAGCTACCGCATATCTGTGGCAGTTAACCACCAATGTGCTAACTGATTGCGCCACAGAGACAGGCGGGAAGCTACTCCATTTTCATAAAAATTATAAATAGCTTGTTCCTTATTACATGTAGGGGAAACTTCATGCTTTCATTTCTTAATTTTATTGGATTTCTTTCAGAGTGTTTTTGTTAAGAGAAAGTAGAAGTACTGTAGTTTTAGTTTTAAGTAAGGCTGTTTTTGTTTCCATAGCTACCACTGTCACCTGTATCCATACCCCAACAGTAATGAGGAGAGGACGGATGTGGTGCAGGGGCTCCGCACACGCATTCAGGACTTGCACACGGTGAGTCCAGATGAGCTCGGTTTCACCCTTGTTACAGTTTGACACATTTTCTCATTTTGACTGTGTGGAACATGAATAAGTGTGGTGTAAGTGTGATCTCACAAGTGTGATTAGTCATTTACTGGCCAGTTTTTTTACCTTTAGCTTAGTTACTAATAAGCTCAGCTTAATCTTTATTGGAGATAAAAAAATAAAAAAAAATCTTTGACGTTTAATTGTACTTTAAACATCTTTTGAAACTGACTGATGAAATCGGGACAGTTGAAGTTGTCTCAAAAGCAACTTTAATGCACAAAATGTTCAAGCATCCCGTATAACCACGGTTTTGTCTTTACCAGGGAAGGCTGTAAGACACGTCAGATGTTAAACTGAAACCTCAAAGCTGTAACTTGACTTTAAGTTCAGCGGCAGCCAATTTTATTGTAATAAGGATTTTATTGCTTATTTTCAATAAAAGCTTAAAATTCACACAAACATGATCTCACTTGTTCAGAGAAACAAAATATATTTTTTCTTAGAAATGTAACGGAATAAAAAGTGCAAATATATTGTTTCAATAGTACTTGTGTAAAGTACAAATTAGCCAAAAATAACATTTTAACAGGAATTATAGAAATGAAATGGGGCTGCAACAACTAATCATAATATAATCATATACAACTAATCATAATAACCGATAATGAAAATAATCAATAACGAATGTCATTATCGATTAGTCGCATCTGCGCATGGAAAACTTTCGCCAGTCACGTCAAATTACAACAGTGAATAATGCTTTTTTATAGATGACATGCATCAAAAAATAGCGGATGAATTGGAGTGAGCTGCTGCGGGAAAGATGCGTGATCCAAGCTGCCCGAAACATGAGACTGCTTTATTTTAAACTTCAAGCTAATGCATTAGCATAACACGGCTTGTCCTGTCAGGCGATTTGCCAGATGCACATGCTGTTTAATCTGGGAGATATGTTTCCTCAGCGCATAAACTGCATTTTACGGTAATATCCTTTTCTGTAAATGTTACATATTCACGCGAGTGTTTCTATTTTGCATGAAGGCTCGTCCTGACAGTCTGCGTTTGTTACGTGCCTCCCTAGTCTAGGGTCAGGAAGTTGGGGGGGGTAACAAGGAAATTTACAAATGCAAGCCAGAAAAAAAAACTCAATAGGCAATCAGGAACTCCTCTCTCCTGTCCCAGCACTCCACAAAAATCACACAGATTTTTGTAACACTCAGGAAAAATGGTTTATTTGACGATTACAAAAAAAAAAAAAGGTACAAAGAGGGGAGCAAATAAAGCTTTGGGAGGGGACCAGGCCAAAACGACAAACATAAAAGGTCTAACTTGGGGAGGAGTATTTTCTAAACTCACAAAACAATGTTAAAAATATACAACAGAAGTCTTACCTTACTCCCTTTCTAACCAAAAACAGGAGAAAACATGGACATTAAAAAAAGGCATCCACCTCCCTACTTCTCCAAAAATAGCAATTATAAAGTTTGAACTTAAATCTCAAGTTGTGAATTTACCGGAGTAAAACAAAGCAACAACACCTCTCCAAAGGTGAACACGTGAACTAGTAGCACACATGCTAATGTCTGGGACAGGAGAAAACAGTCTCCGGAGGCAGCGAAGGCAAAGAAGGGGCTGCTTCACACAGAGTTTCCAGATTTATCCACAAGCCCTCCCTCCAGCAGCCAATCAAAGCAAGCCAGTGGTTGATGACAACTAGGATCAGCTGATCTTCATTAAGCTTTGCATGGAGTAGAGGGGGGAGAGAGAGAGAGAGAAAACAAAACACCACAACACTACCAAAAGGCAAACTGCATTCTCAGGAAACCTTTGCAGGTGTTTTGAGTTGATTAGCTGATTGGCATGTCACCATATTCTAATTTTTTGAGATAGTGAATTGGTGGGTTTTTGTTAAATGTGAGCCAAAATCATCACAATTAAAAGAACCAAAGACTTAAACTACTTCAGTCTGTGTGCATTGAATTAATTTAATACACGAGTTTCACAATTTGAGTTGAATTACTGAAATAAATGAACTTTTCCACGACATTCTAATTTATTGAGATGCACCTGTACATAGCAGCAATATCAAATACTGCACAAATATAACAACAAAATGCAATAAATAAAAATAATTACGCCTTGGGATGTAACAGCGTTAAACTTCAGACTTCACTGAACGAGCGCCGGCAAGCGCACGCATGTCAAACAGACGGAACGCAGTAAAGAAGGAGAAAAGTAATATTCAGCGCAATAATATTAATTTTGCTGATATATCTCTTATTGGACGTTAAATTTAGGTTTAAAAGTCAACATGTATTTCAAGTATTTTATGATAGTAACTGTAAAGGGATAACAGAGTGTGATTGAATATAAATGTAAGACGTTTCTTATATTTACTGAATAAAGAAATGACAGTAACAGGTTACTGTGTTCCCGAGTTTGTGTTTTTCTTTACTATCTTCATCATTATTATTTTCACTTTTAATATAGGGAATTAAACTGTCCTTTGTCCATTTGTCTGTTTAAACTGTCCATTTAAACTGTGCTTTATAACTCTTTTACACATAATGTGTGGCATAGAGATATATTATTCACCATACAGTATGTTTTCATAGCATTTAGTTGGCATGTTTGTTTGAAGGACAGCATTGGGCAGGATGTGGAATTGTGTGTTTTGTCAATTTAAAAAAAAGAGGCTTTTTATCCGATTAATCGAAAAAACAATTGGCCAACTAATCAATTATTAAAATAATTGTTAGTTGCAGCTCCAGAAATGTGTGAAGGTTTGTGGAGTTTTGCATCATGCACAGTAATAAATGATGGGCTGTAATTATGGAAGGGTTTGATTGCACTCTCTGTCTTCAGCAGTGGAGGGTACTTCAGATACTCCATCTAAAAGAGCAGAAAGTGTACGTAATAGAATCTACATTAGAATTATTTGGATTTACATCACTAATCTTTCCTAACCAATTCAAGACAGCCATGCAGTAGAGGAATGTAGGGGGCAGGTTAGGTTTGAGGGCATTTAAGTTTGCTTGTGACTGCTCTGTAAAAGAGAGAAAGAAAATTGTGTTAGTGGTCCAGCTCAGCACATGATGTTCATGAGGCTGTGGACAAGTTTCTCACAGACTATGAGGCACCAGTGAATCATGTATATTCGATACTCTCAACACTGGCTGTTCCTCTCAAGACCTATGAAAATAGAATGGAAAATAGAAAATACACATTTATCCTATAAGTGCCCCATACAGGCTAAAAGATTTATTTTCTGCTGTAATTATGACAAAACTGTTTGTTTTCAAACTCTTATCAACACAAACTGATAGATATATTACATAAATTTTGTGACTGCAGAAATTTCAAAAACTGTGTTCTTCAATAAAAACAAAAGTTGTTGAGGGGAAAAAAGTTTAAAAAATAAATATACTAGTTTACTTATTTTTAGCATTTTAATTCAGATTATTACAGTGCATTAGAGTAATATATAATTTCATAATAAATAAGTAAATAAATATATGAAAATAAATAAATATATGAAATATTTTAAGTCATCCTGCTGCCCCCTTTGAAGTTTGCTAAGGCCCCCTGGTTAAACCACTATATGCTATGTTTAACACTTAAAATGTTATATGCAAAATGGTTTAGCTTGACATAGTTTTGAAACCATTGTTGAATAAATTTTGATGGTTTATGTGTAGGTTCTTCACCGTACTGAGGACTACCTGAGGCAGGTGTTGATCAAGGCCTCAGAGTCTGTGTACATTTGGGTGATCCAAGTTAAGAAAATGAAGGCCATATATCACATCCTCAACCTCTGCAGTTTTGATGTCACAAACAAGTGCCTCATAGCTGAGGTCTGGTGTCCCGTAAATGATCTGCCCGCACTTCGGAGAGCTCTAGAGGATGGATCGGTGAGTACTTCACATCATTTCAAAGGTGCACTAATTCAGATACATCTGATTAATAATTGTGCACACATCTCTTAACTATTGTTTTGTTCCTTCAGAGGAAGAGTGGAGCCACAGTTCCCTCATTTGTCAATCGTATCCCGAGCAACGACACTCCACCAACCCTCATACGCACCAACAAGTTTACCTCAGGCTTTCAGAATATAGTGGACGCCTACGGCGTAAGCAGCTACAGAGAGGTCAACCCAGGTGAGAGGATAGCGATAAAAAAAAAACACTAAATTTTAAAGGTTTAACATGCCCTCAATGCTTCATACATATGCTTAGATAAGATGTGTAAGCTTTCTTCTTTATCACACCTTCTCACAGCTCCATATACAATCATTACCTTTCCCTTCCTGTTTGCTGTGATGTTTGGAGACCTCGGGCATGGCGTCATCATGGCACTGTTTGCTCTGTGGATGGTTCTCTATGAGAATGACCGCAAACTGAAGAAAACCAGAAATGAGGTACGTGCATCTTGCTGTTATGACAGTGTTAACTTTCTTCTCACATTCATTTAGAAATGAATGTTAAAAGACATTAACTGCTAAGACATTGATATTTAGCCCTAGTATTTAACACTTATTCCCGAGGTACATGGTGCATCCACTTTTCTTGCCGCCATTATGAATATATTATGCAATATCTCAAAACAAAAAAATAGATAAAAAGACAACAATTAAATGGAATCGTAGACAACACTTTGGGGGTCCGCCAGTTGGTGGTTGGGACATGATGCTACATCTTAAATGGTTTAAAATGGCTTTCAAATATCTGTCCACTGTAGTGACCACGATGCATCAGAGGGTTAGTTTACTGTTTTTGTTCATTTTGTTATATTTTGATCATCATCATCGTGTTAATTTTTTTAGATCTGGAACATTTTTTTCGAGGGCCGTTACATCATCCTGTTGATGGGTATATTTTCAGTCTACACTGGATTAATATACAACGACTGCTTCTCCAAGTCACTCAACCTGTTTGGCTCGGGGTGGAACATCCGTGCCATGTATAATCATGGAGGCTGGAAGTGAGTGTTCAAAGCACAAAATATTGTGTACTGCATCCTTTAAAAACATATGTTTTAAAATGTAGTATGCTAAATTTCTGTTATCTGTCTATCTAATAAATGTTTTAAAATGTGGGCACAGCATACCATGTTTCTGTAGAGATGAAATCAGGGCTTCACTAAAGCACGTTTATTTGATCAGCTACTTGTATAGCCAGCTGCTACTTGTATATCCTGACTGTTTAATTCAAATTCACACATAAAGCAAGTCAATTCTAACGATTGGGAGTTTAATGACACTATGTTTGAAGAAGTTTATAAGACAGTATAGACATTTATAATGTTGCAAAAGATTTCAATTTCAAATAAATACTGTTCTTATGAACTTTCTAATCATTAAAGTATCCTGGAAAAATGTACGTACATATGATTTCCGAATGATCATGTGACACTGAAGACGGGAGTATTAGCTTTTGAATATTGAGCTTTTTCATCACAGGAATAAATTACATAATAAGATTTATTAAAATAGAAAACAGCTATTTTAAATTGTTAAACTATTTCACAATATTTCTGTTTTTTTTTTTTATGTATTTTTTTGATCAAATAAATGCAGCCTTGGTGAGCTGTAGTGTAATCCCTGCAGTCAGACAGCTGATTAAGTCAATAAATGGTCAAGTTGAAATCAGCTTTGAAATTTTACAAGTCCAAAATGTTGACGGCAAAATAAATCTTATTTATTACCTTACTGTAGGAAACAACAGGCACAGAGAATTCTCCTGTACAATATGTGGTTCTGATGTGATGTTCATTTTCTCTTTCTCCCAAGTGAACACACGGTCAGATCAAATAGCTTCCTTGCACTGGATCCAAATGTCACAGGAGTCTTTAACGGGCCCTATCCTCTGGGCATTGACCCGGTAGGTCTCGGACTTCATTTTTTTGCTGTGTTATAAAAGGAAACAAATTACTTTACGATCACATCACCATAAAAACAAGTAACTGTGGGTGAAAGTCTTGGGTGAAAGGTTACATAGTTGAATGGCAAGCTATGACAAAATATATAATTCTTTTTACATCTGAGTTTAATAATATTTTATTTGCACTGTAGATCTGGAACCTGGCGTCAAACCGTCTCACCTTCCTGAACTCCTATAAGATGAAGATGTCTGTGATTGTAGGAATAATCCACATGACTTTTGGAGTCGTCCTTGGTGTTTTCAATCACCTGTGAGACATTTTAAAAGATATTTTTGATAGATGTTTCCAATGTTATGACTTTGGTCTTTCTAATATTTCATGTGTTCATGTGTTCAGGCACTTCAGACGGACATTCAATCTGTACCTGATATTTCTGCCTGAGCTGCTCTTCCTGTTGTGCCTCTTCGGCTATCTGGTCTTCATGATCATTTATAAGTGGCTGTTTTTCACAGTCAGAGACTCTCAGACAGCTCCCAGCATTCTCATCCACTTCATCAACATGTTCCTGATGCAGGGGGACTCCAGTCAACCCCTCTACCCAGGACAGGTGGGACTCAAAGAACCATATGTGCATCCATTCCACTTTACATGCGCATCTGTTTTTCTTGATATTTATTTTCCCTCTTTCCCATAGGCTGGGTTTCAGGTGTTCCTGGTGATTGTGGCCGTGCTCTCTGTGCCTGTGTTACTATTGGGCAAACCTCTCTACCTCTACTGGCAACACAAGGGCAGAGACCGCCTGAGCATGTACCGGGTGAGGATCCTCTTTTTGTTTATGTGTGTTCTTGTTCAGGCACTTCAGACGGACATTCAATCTGTACCTGATATTTCTGCCTGAGCTGCTCTTCCTGTTGTGCCTCTTCGGCTATCTGGTCTTCATGATCATTTATAAGTGGCTGTTTTTCACAGTCAGAGACTCTCAGACAGCTCCCAGCATTCTCATCCACTTCATCAACATGTTCCTGATGCAGGGGGACTCCAGTCAACCCCTCTACCCAGGACAGGTGGGACTCAAAGAACCATATGTGCATCCATTCCACTTTACATGCACATCTGTTTTTCTTGATATTTATTTTCCCTCTTTCCCATAGGCTGGGTTTCAGGTGTTCCTGGTGATTGTGGCCGTGCTCTCTGTGCCTGTGTTACTATTGGGCAAACCTCTCTACCTCTACTGGCAACACAAGGGCAGAGACCGCCTGAGCATGTACCGGGTGAGGATCCTCTTTTTGTTTATGTGTGTTCTCCAGTTAGCTGAAGGCTGTTGGCTGATTTTCTGTCTTTCTCTCTCTGTAGGGTTATCAGCGTGTACGGCGGAGCAGTGAGGAGGAGCTCTCTCTCATGCATGCTCATGATATGGAGGAGGGCACCAGTCTGGACAGCCACTCCTGCAGCTCTGACAGCCAATCAGAGGAGGCGAGACATTCAGAACCAATTCGGTGCATCGTTTGGTGTGAATAAACTACTTTCCCTATGAGCCTAACAAAGTTTCCTCTCTTCCACAGTTTGATTTTGCAGATGTCTTACTCCATCAGTCCATCCACACAATAGAGTACTGCCTGGGTTGCATCTCTAATACTGCGTCTTACCTCCGCCTGTGGGCTCTCAGCCTGGCACATGCCCGTGAGTAATATACCCTTCAATGTAGTGCTGGGCATAATAAAATAATAATACAATTATAGAAAACACACAGAAACCAAAGATCTTCATTACAACCTGCCAAAATAAAAGTTTGTCTACCTTAAAGAAATGATGAATTGAATATTACTATTGAACAATAGAATGTACTTTTTTAAAGTAATAATAATGAAAACTTAATTTTTAAGGAATATCACAGTATTTTTCATCTATGCAAAAAAAAAAATTATTTACATTTTAAAATGTTAACTACATTGTTTTATAAATTGATTTGATTACCAAAGTTTTTGGTAGTAAATTTGTATTTGACATAATGTTTTTTATATTCTATGTACTCCTGACAGTAAAATAAGCAAACTATTATATAAACTATATATAAACTTAGATAAACTATAAACTCCAGGCATGCAAAGAAAAAGTATAGTGATATACCTTGAAACCGCCAAATTCTTAAAAATAGCGTAATACAATTTTTTGTAATACTGCCCAGCACCACTTGAATGACAGTTCAATCTATTTATTTATTATTTTATATTATTTTGTTATGTATTAAATTAGGTTATTACCTAACTGAAATAAAATGTTACAAAAATGTAAACTGAAATGATTTCTTAATTTTTTATTGAAGACCATAAGTTTTAATTGTAGTAAAATTTGTGATTATTTTATAGGGCTGGGTTTTGACACAAATTTCACGATGCGATTTGATTCTCATTCACAAGCTTTCGATTCGATTCCATTCAGTATCGATTATTTTGGATAAATATCAGGTACAGTACATGCCAAATTTTCTCAAGGAAAAAAAAATCTCAACTAATGCTGTAAAATATACATGAGAGTCAGTTGGTACTACATTACTATAATATTGAAGGTTAAAATTAATGAAGTTTTTACAATAATAAAGTTACAGTTACATAATAATATTTCTACTTCAATTCGTTTTTTTTTTTTAAATATAAACATTTAAATGGTGGCTGTCATAAAAACTTGATGGATTTATTCAAACATAAATTAAACATTGAAGAACAGTAAAAATTATAATGAATATGTTATATGGTGCATATATTAAGCAAAATGCCCCTCTCTACAGTTTATTTTTCTATCTGACTAATGAGTTTATGGTCACCGAATGTTTTTTTCTGAGGTAAATCATGTGACGTTACATACGTGACATATTGTTTACAAGCCGTTATATTGGCATCTTTGCGCAGCTGAAACACAGATTGAGCGATTACATGAGACAAGATACGGCTTGTAAAGTTGTACTCTTTC
>NW_015661574.1:33280-37526 GCF_001515625.1 Sinocyclocheilus rhinocerous | reverse complement strand
TTTGCAATACAATATGAACACAATAAGTACATTGTACTTAATTTTTGATGTAAGTACATTGTAGTTAAGGCCACTTAATATAAAGTGGGGCCATTAATTCAACTACTCTCCTCTCCTCCTCCTTCTAGGATGACTTGAGGGTGAGTAATTTATGGGCTAATTTTCATTTTTGGGTGAACTAACCCTTTAACAAAAGAGTTTGAAGCAAGCAGCTTTATCATAATTACAGCAGAAATACTGGGTGCAATGTTTAGCCTATATAGGGCTTTAGATTATTGTTTTGGACAATTAGAGGCCTTTAAGTTAAACAAGTTAAGAACCACTGGTCTTTATTTAAGAATCCAAAATATTAAACCAATACATATTGAAGCCCAGATTGCTCATAAAATGGCTAGAATATAGTCCATTTAAAATAAAGGAATGCTGAATGAAAAGGAACTTTTTGTTGTGGTCCAGAGCTCTCTGAAGTGTTGTGGGCAATGGTGATGCGGGTCGGTCTGCGTGTGGACACCAGGGTGGGCATTGTGTTTCTGGTGCCTGTTGTTGGTCTGTTTGCTGTCCTTACTGTGTCCATCCTGCTGGTGATGGAGGGACTTTCAGCCTTCCTTCATGCTCTCAGACTCCACTGGTCAGTACATTACCTCAGATTTATACCACCATCACAAAACAGTGTACTATTGTAGTCCCTCACGCTCAGGAGCGGTTTGGACATCCATATTTAGTCATCGGATCAAAGTATGTAACTGAAAACACATTTTTACTTTGTACTGAATGAATCAAACTGAAATGATCTCTCTTTCCTCAGGGTGGAGTTTCAGAATAAGTTCTACAGCGGCGCTGGCGTCAAGTTTGTACCATTTGCCTTCTCTCTCTTGCACACCAGCTTTGAAAATGAGGGGCTGTTATGAACTATGAGATGCTAAAGACCAGACCAGAGCGGATCGGTGAGCTTCATTTTAACAGATTTACATACAGTGGTGTTGCACTACATGCCAAAGTGGTCCAGCCAAATACTCTTTAGGGATTATATGGAGATACCAGATCAGCATTGACATACTGAGCCACATCAGATGCTTGATCAGTTTTGGACATGCAACCATATCATAAACACACTGAGATAAAGCAACAGCTCTGGACTGTAAATAGGAGTCATGAGTGCTTTTTTTTTTTTTTTATGTTTAATGTATTAACTCTTCACAGAAGTGCTGGTTGTGAATATCTTTTTTCTACCATGTTGCCTGTTGGCTATGCAGAGATGGTCGACTCTCCATAGCGGAGCACATTCCATGAGTGACTTCAAGGTTTAACTTTTATGTCAGTTTGCAGTAGAGCAAGTGAATTTTTAACTGCTTGTGTAAATTCCAGCATTTTCATCCTGCTGCTTTCATCCTCCACAGTGTTGAAACATGATTGCGGCTCATTCATAGTGTTGAATGGTACTGTGCTTAGATAACAACAGATGTAATACATTCGGGCACAGTATTTGTCAGATGTTGGCAACAAGATGCTCAGAAAGGGCAACAATTACTTGCCTAAATGTTGCACCAAATTTGTTCATTCTTAATGCTGATTAGCCCAGATCTTGATTCTGTTGAGTTGTATAGATAGAGCTTCATGAGGCTCTGTTTCAAATCCTGCTGCAGCTGATCTTCTTTGTGTTTGAAAAATCTCCTCAAGAACCCCTGCTAGCCCACAGGAAGCTCAGATATAAGTGCCTAACATGCTGAATGCATTCTGATGGGTGGGTGGTGGATTGAATTTTTCAGATGAAGTCATATGAAATACATTGCGTTGTGTTGCTGTTCAGGGCAAAGCTTAAAGGCTGAGAGTTGTGAACCTCTCAAAGTCAATTAATTTTAATTGTATTGTAAATGGAGATGTTTTTAGTGATTTTAACTCCCAGATCTGTTCAGTTACTCTGTTCTGCCTCTCCAGAATGTTTTTTTTTTTTTAACTCGTGAATTTATTGTAAGATTTTGGTGTGTGAATTGTGAGCTACTGAATTCATTCCATTATTATTTATTAACAGTACTCATTTTGATTTCTATCTATCGTTTGAGTTTGTGCATTGTTTAGGTAATTTACATTCTACATTTTGCATATGATCTCTATATTATCATTACACAATAAAATCAAGCCTGTGAAGCTGGGGTTATAAAACATTAATTAAATGACTCTTGCTATCATTGCTATTTTTGAGCAAAAGCTTTAAGATAAAAGTTGTTTCAATTTCAGAAAAGAAACATTTACATTTAATCCTAATTGAATTCACTAACATTTAATTTAGCACTTTTGTTTTTACCACCTCAGATCTTGAATCTTTGAACCATGTAACAAAAATGTAAGCTTTTATTTGTTTTTATAAATAACCTTAAGGAAAATTACTTTTACATGTATAGGTGGGAAAGTGTGAACAAACTTCATTCAGTGTTTTAGAGCTGACATGGAAACAAACTAAGGATATGCCTGCGTTAACAAACTATGTTTAAAAGTAGTAATATATCTCTGTGCTCAGAGGTCATAAAATCTTACAGAACAGCCTTGCTGGTGATGAAAAATAGTTCTTGTAGGTACATTACTTTCCAACACACTGCCTGAACCAGGGTTCACTTAAAATTCTAAACAAATCATCACACCCCCTTCAGTCATTCTGCATGATACCAAAACATTCCTAACGACTGTATATAGACATAAAAAGTGCCTGCCAATATCCAAGTCAGCGAGTTTTAATCTGAAATATTAACATTTATAATCATACATTGACAGCTTGTCAAAAATGAAACTTTGACTAGCTGGATCATTTTAAATTAAAAGATCCATTTACAAGTAAACATCTTGGTTAAAATTCAGGTTTATACCAAAACAGCATTTATTAGGATGTCATGGCATCATTACTTTTGTTTCCTTCATAATAGTAATAATAATTATGGTTATCACAAAATACATATTGTGGTGTGAGCGCAAAACAAGACCGCCAGTCTAATTCTACTTTTTTGACAGCAATCAGAAATAAAGTGAGAACTGATCTCCAGAGATGTCAGGTCTCAACCCACTGCCTTAGAACAGGACTTTCTAAACAAAATAAATACTGTTGATTTGTTTCTGTGAACGTAACTGAAGTTATACAACTTTGCAATGGAGGCTACAGTTTCAAAGTGCTCAGCAAAACAACTGAAATATCACATTTTTTATCACTCCTGATGATTTATAACCGCCAGAAGAAATTTAAAATAGGTCTTTCTGTCACGGGGCACTGAAATACCAGTTTTAAAAAATGTACTACAGTGTACTTCTCTATCGCCACATTGTAATGTGAAATGCAGCAATCCCCTTCTTCAGGAACACTTGGGTGTTTTAATCCACTGTCTCTACTACTATTAAATACAAGCATATTATAAACACAAAACAAGGTCAGCAAGCTGTTTGCTTGTGTTTTCAGTAGTACACTTTGAATTGTGAGTGGATGACTGTTTGCCATGTCCTCTGAGAGAGTCAAGCGGGTGACTTGTTTACTTTTATTGGTTGATCATTCATTCATTAAGTATCCTGATTGTACAAAAAAGTATTTGTTTAATTGCATTGATATGCATTGTACTGTGGCACAATGACCACTGGGGACTCCACCAAGCCAATGCAGGAAGCAGCTCATTAATGTGCATGACAATTCATGAATGTAAAACACATTTGTGTCAGAATACCTACACTGTCCAGTACAACAGACACAAGGGCTCTTTTAATGCTTGCCTGAAGCTCATTGGCTAACTGAAGACATGAGATGAACCTTAAAGGGGTCATAGGATGCTCATTTTCCACAAGTTGATATGATTCTTTAGGGTCTTAATGAAAAGTCTGTAACATAGTTTGGTTAAAATTTCTCAATGGTAGTGTAAAAAACACCTTTTTTACCCTGTCAAAAACAGCTCTTTTCAGAGCAAGCCGTTTTGTAGCATTTTCCTTTAAATGTTAATGAGCTCTGCTGACCCCGCCCCTCTCTTCCGAGCTGCTCTCAGAGAGACTGTTTACTTTAGCCGCATTCATCGTGAAACTTGCTAATTAACACATTATTAGGAAAGGCGATTTGCAAAGATTCGTTAAAAAACCTTGCACTCACTTCTTCTGTAGGTGAAGCTGGATCACGAATAATTCGCGCGAACATTCACGCATTTATGTAGATCGTGGGCGCATTCCCTTCAAAAACAAACATAATCCACTGCGTCTTCAGCGGCTCAGATGTCAGGAGTAAATG
>NW_015661574.1:18940-33259 GCF_001515625.1 Sinocyclocheilus rhinocerous | reverse complement strand
CGCTACTGTCAATCAAACTATCGTGGGAGGGGCCTGTCTGTGTGACGTCACACAGACAGGCATCTGAGATCGCCTCGATTTGAGAAAGGGGTAAAGATTTTAGTAGATTAACAAAAAACCACTGGGTGGATTTTTATCTTTTTAGGGTGGTTGTGTACACACACTGCCAGTTCAAACAACTTGTAAAAGTGCATGTAGCATTATAGGACCCCTTTAACTTCCATTAGTTGTGCAAAGTGGGCGGAGCCAGGGAGAAAGTCTTCAGCTGTGTGTCCAATAAAAGAGCCTGATTGTGCTCCTGTAATTCTCTGGGATATACAAATACAAGAACTTCCTTTGCCCAAATATGGTATTGTTGTTGATATGAATGAAACTAAACGTAGTACACAAGCTGAACAATCTGATAATTCACAGAAATGTTGCAGCTGCATTGTGTCGAGTTGAGTCTCTGCTTCATATGTGTTTGTTCATGTGCTGTCCAAGCCAGCATGGGACGGGGAGGAGCGTCTTTGATATGATCTCTTTATAAATAAGACTCAGTCCAGTGTACTTCACTGTAAGAGATGCTGGGAAGAGAGGAAAGTGCATTTATGATGGGGTTGTACTGAATAAAAAGAACCTGATTTGCTTTGGAAGATAAACTGGGGCGGCACTTGGCTAGAAGAGTTCAACTGCGCATTTCTCCCACACACTTGTCTTTGAAGTGAACTTCGGAGAGAACATTTTCCCATTCTCCCATTTTAGTAGTCTGTTTGAGAGTCAGGCAAAGATATATGTCATTGGGCTGCAAACACACACACACACACACACACACACACACACACTAAGAGATCAAACAGCATAGGTGTTCATAACCTGTCTCCACTACTTCTGCAGTCCCAAGGCCCTGATTAGTCCATGTAGAGGGTTTATTCCTCTTTTGTCTTTATCTGCAGAGTTAGTCAATTGATTTGTGTGTTCAGAAGATATCGGGACACATACTCCATTCTTGTCTTTCTTTGGCCTCCCAGTAACCCCCCTTATAAACGTAGATAGTCTCTCCCGTCATTTCATCTGTCCTCTGGTGGAACCACAGCGGCCTGTAACCCTCAAAGTCCTGTCCTGTAACACAAAACAACAATAAAATCACCAGGGGCCTCATTTATAAAATACTGCGTAGAAAGAATCCTAAATTTGATTTTACGATCATTTCTCAAAGTGCGTACGTGTGATTCATAGAACGAACGTACGCACAGAAAACGTGCGTACGCCTCTCTTTTAGATGTGAAATATATAAATTGCAAAGATCTTGAAATTGTGCGCAGCTGAACAGTTTCAGATCTCCGCCCTGTAAACAATGTCTAATTAATGTCCTTGACTTATAAAAGAGCACCTGACAATGTCCAAATCTTTTACAAGCGGTAAGAACGGCTTATATTTCCAAAAACCTGCAGCACTCGGGCAAACAAAAGTGCGTACGTCTGCTCAGACCCTGACGTGGCGCTAAGCTCTTTTCCACGTCAAAGACCGTTTTTATAAATATGAACGTTGCCGTGGATTTTTGCGTACGCACACTCTACGATCAAATCTGTGCGTACGCACGTTTTATAAATGAGGCCCCAGGAGAACAGTCTTAAGATCAGTCTACTGGGATTGTTCTGACTAAACTGTGGCACAAAAGTGGAATTTATATTTTCATGGTTTTCATTCACAAAAAACCTATACCAACCAAATGTCACAGAATACCAAAATGTCACAGAAGACCATATTGTGTGACCTTGGACTTCCCCTCACCTTCGTCTATGGCCTTGCTGGCCTCAGCTTCTCTCCTCCTCCTTGTGGCTCTCTGTTTTTCCTCCAGCCTTTGTTTCTCTACGTTGGCCTCGTCCCAGCGTCCCGCTTCCATCAGCTGCTGGTCTGGCCTCAGCCTACTGTCTGTCCAACACACACCCTCCTCTTCCTCATTCAGGGTCAAAGCCAGAGAGGAGAAATAGTACATGTTCTCAGCATTCTCTCTGAGAGATAGAGAGAAGAAGAGGAAAATGCACAAAAAATCAGAGAATCTAACATTATAATTTGTTGAGATTAAGTTGGTAAGTAGGAAGTGAAGAAGGTAGTTAGTTCTGCAGGTAGGCAGTTTTGGTCTGTCAGTAGATATGTTGTTTAGACTGTAAGTAGTTTGGCAGGTATGTAGTTAAATATATACCAACATCCTCGCAAACTAACTACCCTCCCCTAGCAACACCATACCATTTTGGATGCATTTAGATCCAAAATGCTTGGCTTGGTCTCATGAGACCAGAGTATGGATTCCCAGAAGTCTATGTTTTGTAAATATGGGCCTTGGAAAAGGCTAAATGAGTTTATTGTGCTTTGGCTACAGTAGGAAGTTACATTTCACTTCTCTACATGGCATCTTACTTAGTGAGATGAAAGAGTCACTCTTTTCATAGCTTTTGCCAGCTCTGAGACCACTTAAAGGGGATGTACTCATTTATGCTGAATACTGTAGTTCTTCAGATAGTCTGGCAGGTAAGTCTAAGGTAATGCCTTAGTTCAGTAGTTGGTTTGGTAGGTAAGTAGGTAGTCAGGAAGGTAATTCTGCAAGTAGGTAGTTTAGTCTGTAGGCGGTTTGACAGGCTAAGTAGTTAAGTAGCTACCAATGTAACTGCAAAATTAACTACCTACCTACTGAACAAACTACCTTTAGACTTAGTTTGATATGTATTTAGTCTGGTTTGTAGGCAGGTAACTCTGCCTATAGGGAGTTAGTCTGGTAGGAAGATTCAGTCGTTTTGGTCATTCGTTTAGTTGATACGTAGGGTCAGTCAGTCTGTAGGTAATGTGGCATGCGGTTTGGTTGGTCAGTAGGCAGGTGATAAGTTAATTTGATTGGTAGGTAGTGTGGTAGTTATGTCAGTAGTTCACTTAGTATATGGAAGTAGGCCTGTACTTTATTGATTTTTATGTGGGAAATTGAGTGGCATTAAAAGTTAGATATTAATACCAGACATCAATGGTGTGTGTCTTACGGTAGAGGGTATTTCTTCCACAGCAGTTTGGGTGTGAGCGTCTGATAGACAGTCTTCTGTTTGCCCTCAGAGCTGCTGCTTCCTCTGCTACTCTGCACAATCTTGGCACTCTCCATCTTGTCGTCCCATGTACCTGACAGGATGTAGTGGGCCTGGCCGTCACTGTCCTTCACCACCCCTGTGACCTTACAGTGGAAGAACAAGGAGAACAAGGGTAACAAGCTCTGGGGTTGAACTACAGAAGCATGAAGAAACAGAAAGAGGGCAGAGGAGGATAGAAAGATGGACAAACATTCATAAAGGGGTCACATCTGCTGTCAGTATAACTCACACATGAATCACAGTGGGAAGGACAGGAAAAAGGACAGGGACAATTTAAGTCTAAAACATACCTTTCGTGGGACTTCTCTTGAAAAGTAGCTGTATGGAGAGAACTTGAGCTGACAGGTCTCTTTGGTCCTGTGGTTGACTATATCAATATCTCCTGACTGAAACAAAGAAAATATGAGATGAAAAGAGAGAACTACCTACTATTAAATCAGTGGTTCTCAAAATCTGCGG
This sequence comes from Sinocyclocheilus rhinocerous, assembly GCF_001515625.1. NCBI lineage: Eukaryota > Metazoa > Chordata > Actinopteri > Cypriniformes > Cyprinidae > Sinocyclocheilus > Sinocyclocheilus rhinocerous. Next base: position 29,687 of record NW_015661574.1, on the reverse strand, counting down.
GGTCACAGAGGTATGATGTGTTTTTCTTCAATAAAGTCGTATTTGATATTGAACAGAAAAAATGTCTTAAGCCAAAAGAGTGATTTTTTTCAGGTAAAACTTAACTACTGCTAATACAGTTGACTGCATTGTTCAACTGCCAAACTGTTTTTTCTCATTTTTAGTCTTTATTTTTTCAGAAGAGGACATCAAAATTGAGTAAAACTAGGTCCTACAAACAATATATTCTACAAGCATGGACCTACAAGCAATATATTCCCCTTGACATTTCTAGGCTTTGAATATTTGACAAAATACTGGTAATCATAGAAATGTAATAATGTCAGAAGTTCAACCTGATCAATCCACAGTTTGCCCACAATGATGTTGTGCACGGTGGAGGTGACTTTACGCCACACATAGTGGTTTCCACTCGCATGAAACTGTAGGTGGATTGCACCTGGTCAGACAGACAGAAAGACATCTTTCTAATATGGCATACAAATAATGTTAAGTCAAGAGAGAAACAGAATGAATCCTCTGTGTGACAATAAAATAAATCAGCATAAACAATGTTTATGGATTTTGTGCTACTTCATGAAAAAACCTTTTGTATATATATGTGTACATTTGTTTGTATGAAGAACAGTGAAATAGTGAGACAGTCAAGAGAGGAGAGGAGACTCACCCAGAGGCATGATGGAGAGGTATTTGCCACGGAACTTGCTAGCGATGGTAATTTCCTGCCACAGGGTCCAGCCTCGCTGTGACATCACATGATGAGCAGCTGCCGGTGGATGATGACTGACCTGAGAGATATAGGCCGAGTGCTGAATATAAAATACACCACTAGGGGGTGCTGTCTCTTTATTCATTCAGACGTGTGGATTTTCTATGTGTGATTCTGGTATTCACAGTCACCTTCAACCATCATTACCCTCCAACCACTCAACCTTGTATGAGAAGCATTTACAGTGATGGTTGAAGGTTACTGAAAATCAGTGATGTGACACTGTGTTATAATATATTACTTAACTTCTCATTTCTTTCCTTGTTTCTAAATTCCTAATTTATATGCTGCTTTCAATGCTAACTGAACTCAGCAGCAAAACGGTTTCTTGAGCACCAAATCAGCATATTAGAATGATTTCTGAAGGATCATGTGACATTGAAGACTGGAGTACATTCAGCTTTGCCATCACAGGAATTTAAAAAATACAAATAAAAATACTGTTAAATTTTTTTTTTACTGTTTTTACAGAATTTTTGATAAAATAAACACAGTTGAGTATAAGAGACTTCTTTCAAAAACATTAAAAAAATCTTATAGAGTGTCCTGTGCTAGCTGAACAACTGCTACTGAGGTGAATGTGAACGCTAATGGATAGCTTTCCTCATATATTACAGACCTTTTGACTCTTAACACCGACCTGTTCACAGAGGGAACGGTAGCCGAATTCTTCCAGGCGGTCCAGTTCATAGGTCTCTCCCAGGAGGGGGTTGAAGGGCTTGGCTGTCCGGTGCACTGTGGTGGAGTATGAGGAGACGGAAAAGGCTGCGACCAAACACATCTGCTCCAGAGAGTTCTCACAACGCGCCGCCTTATCCAGCAGCTCGTGGTACTCCAAATCTTCCGTCAAGCGCTGCAGCATGGACAGGGGCTCGTTGAAGTTCACCTGGACACACAGAGAGAGGAAGAGACCTTGGCTGTGTCCCAATTCTTCTACTACATATTGATGAGTATGTGGAGATACTACAATTGTCTTGTGACCACAGACCCATTTTACAAGTTTGTTTTGGAATGAAAAGTTTAGCATCTGGATAAATTTATTACATTAAAATACATTCTGTAGTAACTTTACTAATAGATTGCTATTTTTAAAGCTGGAACAGATTTAGCTTCGTATTCTTTGCCTTTTTTTCCAAACTTAAGTTAAACGAGAACTGTCACCAACTTCAATAGAGCAAGGGGCTGTGAACAATATTAGCTAAAAAAAAAAAAAACATAGTTTGCGGTCGGTAAGATATTTTAATATGTCTGTATGCAGCATTGAAGCTGCAACAAGTCTCTCATACTCACCAAGACTGCATTTATTTGATCAGTAAAACTGTAATATTGTGAAATAGTGGTGCTGTTAAATATTTTTGTAAGAACCATGATACATTTGTTCAAAAGACCAGCATTTATTTAAAATAATAATCTTTGTAAAATTCAAAATGTCTTTACTGTCATTTTTCATCAATTTATTGCACCCTTGCTGAATAAAAAATATTATTTTTTAAAAATTCTCACAGACCCCAAACTTTTGAACCGTAGTGTATATGCAAATAATATATAATCTGGCCACTTTTTGCTTACTGTTCTCAAAGAACAGCAATGCACTGATTCTAATCTTGCATTTAGGACCATTTTCTCAATATTTGATATCACTTACAGGCATTGGGATCTTAGAGAGCTCTTTGCCAATGCAATTCTTCATGATGCTCCACAGATTGAGCGAATAGTTGGGCTTCTCTGGGATCTGGGTCCGCCTCTTTCTGTGAGGCTGCAGCTCTTTGCCTGAAAAATCATTACTGCTCACAGAACACTAAAAAAGACAGAGACGAGAGTGTTTGTATTAAAAAAACATCTGAAATGTATGAAATGTGTTTGTGCTGAAAGACATTATTTGAAGGGCCTGAGTGCCCTTGAGGAACGTAACACGTAAACATTGACAGCTGACTGATGCTCCATCTGTCTCAGAAAGTGAGTCACCAAGAGAAAGATGAAACGAGGGTAGCAGATATCAGTTAATTAAGAGTTGGTTAATTGAGATAAACAACAGCTGTGAGAGTCTGTGATGAACAGACTACCCGAGGAAACATTCACAGTCACACTGAGTCTACTGGATCCTTATGCCACATGAAATACAGTGGGGTCCAAAAGTCTGGCCACTAATGAAAATGCTTCTATTTCACATTAGTTCAATAAAAAAAAAAAAAATGTCATTACAAATATGAAGCGAATTCCAGGCCCTTGTAACAACTGAATTTTAGTATTTCACAATGCCTTTTAAATTAGATTCTGAATCTGAGATTTTCATTGTTGTCTTTTGGATCCTAGTGTATATAACCTTTGTTTTCAGCTCTTGTTTCATGTCACACTCACATTGTCTTCCTGGTTCCAGTCACTGGGCTGTCCTCCGCTAGCACCACTGAGATTACACTGAGAACGCCTGCACAGACAAGAAAGAGAGAGAGAGAGACAGTAAGAGGATGAGATCCTACATAATTTAGGTACCATTTTCTTGCATTTGGCTTCTCTTATTAAATAAATAAATGGCAAGCGTTATCCTCCACTTATTCACAATGGTAATGAATGAATAGTGAATGCTTGAATATATCCACACAAAAACATACAATACATTTCAAAGAAAAGCATAGTCATTTTTAGGGCTATTCAATCTTAAATAATTATGTAATAGTTATAAAATAATTATTTCAGACATAATTATTCATAACTGCACATTTTACCAAAATAGTGTTAAAACATTGGTAATTCTCACCTCATCGTCATAATTTTGATTGGAATACATCTCATTTGGATGGGTGGTCAACATTCGGTTGAGTTCAAATATATTTAAATGCAACCAAAGCTCAAATTTGACCCAAAAATTATGCATATTCATATGGTCAAAAACTCCAGGAAGCTCCCATACTACTTTCCATTGGAACTTTCAGTCTGTTGTTCATCAAAGGTAGTGGAAAGTGACTTAAGAAATGTTTTGAATTAGACAAATTTTTAATAAAATGACTGCATTGAATTTTTTAACAACTATTTTTTTAACTCTCGTCAAAAAATGAAAATTCTGTCATAATGCGTTTACCCTAATGTTGTTGAAAAGCCTGTGACTTTCATTTTTGGGTTAAATGGGGATGAAGTTGACCTGTGTTGAGAGGGGTCCGTGGCAGTCACTGTTATAAAAGCAGGTGAGTCTTCCATGGCATCAAAATACTCTGTATCCTCATCTTCATCACTCGCTTCCTCTTTCCTGGGCCTTTCACTCACTCCTGTACACAAATACAGGCACAACAGTACCATTACATCAGTCATGGTGGTTTACCATGGTATCAACACGTCATGTCTCATAACTGAGCTCATTCAGTTCTGTAGTATTCATTTATGAATGATCAGGATGCTATAGGGGTGGTGGGGCTCCAGTGTCTCACCCTTGTCGGTGGTGGGTGTATTGGGCGTGTTGACAGCGTGCGCGGGGGCCTCTCTCCAGGCTCGTTCCAGGCTGTTGTGCTGCTTAGCTAGCTGCTCGATGGTCTCCTCTAGGTGGGTGCGCTGCTCTCGCTCATGCTGAAGTACTCGCTGCCATCTGCGGCTGTGGCTCTCTGCCAGGTCCAAGAAATCTCGGCACGCCTGCGCAGCAAGATACAAAACAGGGACTAAACATCGACACAAACACAGAAGCTTCAGGGGGGCTTGATTCTGCTCCTAAAGGTCAATCTCTGTGCAGAGTTTTGATTCAACCACATAGCTGAAACAGTAGAGCATGGTGTTAGGTCATGGGTTTGATTCCCTTGGAGTGCATGGACTGATATCATATACCTTGAATGCAATATAAGTCGTATTGGATAAAAGTGCCAAATGCTTAAATGCAAATGTTTTAAACCCTAATCAGACAAATCTGATCGAGATGATCCTTTAACCCTTAAACCCCTAAAGCATTATTGGGGCACATGACTCGCCTGTACTCCTCTTTGTTTTTCAAAGCTATTGTAGCAGTCAGCATCAAGGGCCATAGGCCTATATCATTATAAACAGGAGAACTTGAAGTTTCAGATTAGCTCATTTAAAGACTCAGTTTAACATTTGTTTTCTCTAGGAATGGATGAATTTGCTGGAATTTTAAGAAAATGCAAGCAACTATTTATTTATTTTATAAGTTTGGATTTTCTTTTTCTTCAGAAAGTTATACTTGGATGTTAAACATTTCCAAATGAAATTTGGTCTATATCTAACATTCCCTAAGCAAGTTATTGCCATTTATCACAATATTATTCTAGCTGTTTTTTAGTGAAAAACATATCTATTTTATTTACTGATAATATAGATATGTCCAAAAAAAGAGTATACTGAGTGCAACTGAACTAATAGTGCAAATGATCTTCACAAACTATATAAGAATTATTCACATAATATTACACCCAAAAGGATCGATCCCTTGGCTCCTCCTCACTGAAACACGTATCTGAGTCGGAATCGATTCTACCGGGATATCGCCTAAATTCCAATGCTTTATCCGATATGTAGCGTTGTTTCATCCTTGTTTACGGTTTGTGTTATGCCAACGTGCTCTGTCATGTGTTCTGCTGTGCTGTGTCAGAGTGCTTCTCATGAAAATCTGTTATTTTGTGTTTGTTTCCATGCATGCAAATACGCATAACTCACACCTACTTTCACTTTGCATTTGAAGATAAAAAGGAGAGGAAAAAAAACTTTCACTTTGCGTTTGTTGAAATTTCCAAAGAAGCCCAAAAGCTATGTTTATTGGTTGGGTAGATGAGAGTTTGAACCAATCTGGGCACGGGGGTGGGACTAAGCATCATGTTCCTGTTTGCCTCAGAGGAACAAACCGCATGGGTTTCTTTGAGGAATCAGTGCTGATCAAAACTTGATGACGTAACCACGTTCACTACAGAGCCTCTGAATGTGAATCCTCTTCATGAGACATTTTTTAAAGCATACTAAGTAAATTAGTGGTTCAAAAGTTATTAAACAATTAAGAACAATATTTATTTTTAGCCGCAGTGATTTACTGAAACACATTTTCAAATACAACTGAACCAAATAATCCTTTTAAATCTTAGATTTTTTAAATTAAAATATTTTAAATGTTAGAAAAAATGTGATCTAAAACAAGATTTACAACAAAAAATGACATACATATATATTTATAATTTCTTGTTGTAAAACTTTGTTTTAATGACGTTTCTACAGTACATATATACGTATATACACTCATAAACGCACACACACAATTTTTATATACTGATAATTATTTTATTGTACTTAAATATTTTAAAGGATTATGTGATTCATGATGTGTGGGATTTATACCTAAACACAGTATATATTAGTCATTTTAAAAATATTTTAATTTAATATGCTGTATATAGGGGTAAATACCGTATTTTTAATGTGAAAATATATTACCATAAGCTATAAATATATTTAAAAATACTATCGATTTCAGAGGTGTACAGCAAATGCTGCTTCCACATCCTCATCCTCTCTCTGTTTTCCCTCACTATCTCCATCACGATAATCCCGGTTCCCAATTCTCTAGGGATCTTATCTGTCCTCCTGCCGTAGGTGCCATGCACAGATTCACCTGTTTCCTCATTACTGCTCTGGTCTCCCTCATAAAAATGGTCCCCACAGGAAGAGATCATGGAAATACCTTCCTCTCTCTGTCTTCCTCTTTCTCTACCTTTCTTTTAGTTTTGTCTTTTGTTTATTGTTCTCATCGAAATGTCTGTGAAATGCTTCACAACATCTAAGAAATTATATGTGACATGTCTATGACAGAAATGTTGAAAAGATCAGATGAAATTGATCATGGGTCGTAGCTCTAGTGGTAAACTCAAAGCAGAAGTGAAAGTGTAAATCTGATGGACAGTGCACGTTCAGAAACACGCAAACATACAGACTGTCTTTTCCTCATTACTGCTCTGGTCTCCCTCATAAAAATGGTCCCCACAGGAAGAGATCATGGAAATACCTTCCTCTCTCTGTCTTCCTCTTTCTCTACCTTTCTTTTAGTTTTGTCTTTTGTTCTCATCGAAATGTCTGTGAAATGCTTCACAACATCTAAGAAATTATATGTGACATGTCTATGACAGAAATGTTGAAAAGATCAGATGCAATTGATCATGGGTCGTAGCTCTAGTGGTAAACTAAAAGCAGAAGTGAAAGTGTAAATCTGATGGACAGTGCACGTTCAGAAACACGCAAACATACAGACTGCCTATAAGCTGAGTCATGCTTTTTTTAGTTGAGTCTCGGACTAGCACTATTGAGTAATACAAGCATCTAAGAGAGGTTACTCTTGGTAAATAACACAGACACAAAACTGTCACATGATTGCACCCACAGGAAAAAGTTATTGCTCAGAGGTTGCTCTTTCAAACCTCGGCAGACTTATTTGAATTCACAGTTATGGTTTGGATGTAAAAAAAATTTCAGCAGAACTAAATGTCTCCATTTGCTCTGTATTAAATCTTGTTATCGAGGAGAAATAAGGGAGATTTAAAAAAAGGTTTTTCCTTTCTATAGTCAAGTAACTTTTATTTATATAGAGCTTTATACAATACAGATCACTTTGAAGCAGCTTTACAGTAATAATCAGTAGAAACAGGCTCAATGCTGCAAAATTATTCAATTAGGAACAAATAAATTCAGTTCTAATTCAGAAGACAATACAGTGTCATTATTCATCTCAATTCAATAATTCCGTGTTCTCATTCAATAGTTTTATATAAGAACTGAAACATGAAAACCTAGTAATTTTTTCTCCTACATATAGTGAAATGTATGACAAAAAGCATGTTTCTTTCTCATTATTAAGAATAATAACCCACACCACACATAGGTTTCACTAAAAATAACCACTGTAATATAACTCTTTGAGTTACCTGTGAAAGCATCTCTCTCATCAGAGCTCATCAATCACGTTAATAACTGAGACTACAGTACAGCCACAAAATCATTAAGGCAGCTTGCAGTCACAACCAATCATGTCTTTAACAGTGTCTCTGCCACTGGGTGAAACTCAGTGAAATCACTTGACTGTACTCTCTTCTTCATCTCTCTCTTAATCAATGACTCTTTGTCCATCTCCCTTGTCTGCTGTGGAGGCACAATGACACGACTAATCTGACTGACCCCAGTCTGCTGGATTTATCAGGAACCACACACTCAAAGATAACTGAGCTAAATTTTTTACAAAATAGGCATCAGTGTCCAAAATTCACACCTGCCAATGGCAGATAAATCAAGTTATAAGTTCCTGAAGTAATGCCAAAGTCATGGGTCCAATTTCCAGGAAATGAAAATACATATAGCTTGAATGCAGTTGCTTTGGATAAAAGAGTTTGCCAAATCTATTTTTTTTTAAATTGCACGGATAAAATAGTACATACTAAAAATATATATATATATTTTAAAGACAAATATTTTGACTAATATTTTAACTAAAAAAAGTATACCATTGCAGATCACAGTTTCACTCGCAGCATCATATGTACATGAGGCAGTCTCCATGTCCATGCACTTCATAAAAACACAAACATGTTGTGATTTTAGATTCTTATATTTTCATTTGGTGGCATTAATGCATGAATTTATGGGAAAACAAACAAACAAAAAATATTTAGGCCTCAGAGAAAAATGTCTGCTAGTCATAGTTTATTCAATAGACATTTGTTTGTATATCTTCATCTATAGAACTAAATGTCTCCATTTGCTCTGTATTAAATCTTGTTATCGAGGAGAAATAAGGGAGATTTAAAAAAAGGTTTTTCCTTTCTATAGTCAAGTAACTTTTATTTATATAGAGCTTTATACAATACAGATCACTTTGAAGCAGCTTTACAGTAATAATCAGTAGAAACAGGCTCAGTGCTGCAAAATTATTCAGTTAGGAACAAATAAATTCAGTTCTAATTCAGAAGACAATACAGTGTCATTATTCATCTCAATTCAATAATTCCGTGTTCTCATTCAATAGTTTTATATAAGAACTGAAACATGAAAACCTAGTAATTTTTTCTCCTACATATAGTGAAATGTATGACAAAAAGCATGTTTCTTTCTCATTATTAAGAATAATAACCCACACCACACATAGGTTTCACTAAAAATAACCACTGTAATATAACTCTTTGAGTTACCTGTGAAAGCATCTCTCTCATCAGAGCTCATCAATCACGTTAATAACTGAGACTACAGTACAGCCACAAAATCATTAAGGCAGCTTGCAGTCACAACCAATCATGTCTTTAACAGTGTCTCTGCCACTGGGTGAAACTCAGTGAAATCACTTGACTGTACTCTCTTCTTCATCTCTCTCTTAATCAATGACTCTTTGTCCATCTCCCTTGTCTCCTGTGGAGGCACAATGACACGACTAATCTGACTGACCCCAGTCTGCTGGATTTATCAGGAACCACACACTCAAAGATAACTGAGCTAAATTTTTTACAAAATAGGCATCAGTGTCCAAAATTCACACCTGCCAATGGCAGATAAATCAAGTTATAAGTTCCTGAAGTAATGCCAAAGTCATGGGTCCAATTTCCAGGAAATGAAAATACATATAGCTTGAATGCAGTTGCTTTGGATAAAAGAGTTTGCCAAATCTATTTTTTTTTAAATTGCACGGATAAAATAGTACATACTAAATATATATATATATATATTTTAAAGACAAATATTTTGACTAATATTTTAACTAAAAAAAGTATACCATTGCAGATCACAGTTTCACTCGCAGCATCATATGTACATGAGGCAGTCTCCATGTCCATGCACTTCATAAAAACACAAACATGTTGTGATTTTAGATTCTTATATTTTCATTTGGTGGCATTAATGCATGAATTTATGGGAAAACAAACAAACAAACAAAAAATATTTAGGCCTCAGAGAAAAATGTCTGCTAGTCATAGTTTATTCAATAGACATTTGTTTGTATATCTTCATCTATATTTTTTGTAAACATCTATATATTTTAATCGCTCACATCATTTACATCAGCGAGCATCAGAATACCATTCTTACATTTTGACTTAAACTATGTATTATGTTACAGTCCCTAATCAATTTTCAAGCCAACTCACAAGTTTTTTTTTTTACTCACCAAGTTCATTTTTAATCACATTTGGCACTTTGCAGGTGCTAATTTTGGACCCTATACAGAACATAGTTTAAATGCAATCGTATAGGTCTCTCCACTCTTGGCATCCCACTTCCACACAATCTGTACCTTTAAAGTCCACAAACAAAGCAACAAACCAGCACTTACCTGACTTCTGTCAGCACTAACTGTCCAGAGCTCTACTGTTAGAGAGCTCTGTGCTACGCTTAGCATGTGACTGTGGCTTCCTCGCACATTCATGAAACTACAGCTCCTCACCTTTAACATAAGCAACACTTCCACTTTTATTTTGCTGAGTGAGGCCCAGGGTCCCAGACTGCTCGTGACTTCAGGAAGAGTTTAGAGGAAAGAAATGCATGTGTGTTGTACATCCACATATCCGAGAAATACCATTTAAAATAGTTGAGGGTGAGGGAGAGCCATGTGATTCAGTGTGTAACATTGATAGATGGTTCACTGAATTAAGTGAAATTCAGTGAGATTCCCAATAATATTTCAATATGTCAAGAATCTAGATACATTTTTTACTTATAAATTTACTTTGGTTTTGTGAAACTACTAACATAACTACTAACACCTCTCTTATACACAAACACAGCAGCTCAAAAAAATATTTGGACACTTAAAGGGTTAGTTCACACAAAACTGAAAATTAGCCCATAAATTACTCACCCTCAAGTCATCCTAGGTGTATATGACTTTCTTCTTTCAGATGAATCCAGTCGGAGTTATATAAAAAATGGTCTTTGATCTTTCAAGCTGTTTCATGGCACTCAGCGGGTGTTGCATGCTTCAGTCCAAAACAAGTTAAATAAAAAGCGCCCATCCATAAAAAAAAA
>NW_015661574.1:8203-17181 GCF_001515625.1 Sinocyclocheilus rhinocerous | reverse complement strand
GATCACAGTATGTTTAGGGGAGTAACATTTCCGTTACACGCTTGAGGTATTCGGCCAATCACAATGCACTGGATAGCTGGCCAATCAGAGCACACCTCGCTTTTTCAGACTGATGAGCTTTGTAAAAATCGACGCGTTTCAGAAAGGTGGGGCATAGAGGAGAAACAATAATGTACATTATATGGAATATAATGTGTTTTTTTAACCTTAAACCGCATAAACACATTGCATTACACCAAATACACAACATAATGTTCTTTTTAGCAACGTCATATGACCCCTTTAAGTGTAAAAATGACTTTTTAGGGCCATTTTACATCCAGTTTCAGACGGCTGCTTTCTCTCAGTTTCAGTAATTTTTTTGTATTCGAAATGTGTTTAATTTAAAATGTCGCAAATCTCATAGCAAGCAATCAGAAAGTGTCCCATTATCCCTGTATTCACCCTAATCACTTCAGCGCACTCGACTGTATTCACACAATCCTGATATATCCGTTCCGTTCGAAAGCTTGGAGTCAGTTTTTTTTTTTTTTAAAGAAAGTAATTTTTATTTGCATTAAAGTGATCAAATGTGACAGTAAACATGTAACAAAAGATGTCTATGTTAAATAAATGCTGCTCTTTATTCATCAAAGAATCTGAAAAACAAAATCACAATTTTCACAAAAATATTAAGCAGCACAACTGTTTTCAACATTGAAAATAATAATAAATGTTACTTGAGCACCAAATTGTTATATTCAAATGATTTCTGAAGGATCATGTAACACTGGAGTTATGGCTGCTTTACCATCACAGGAACAAAATACATAAAAATATAAAATTGTATGTAATTTTTTTAACATAAAATCAAAACAGTTATTTTAAACTGCAATAATACTTAAAAAAAATGATTGCATTTACTGTATTTACTGTCTTTACTTCCATCTCTTCACTCTTCTTGGTTCAAATTTAGAAGCATATTATATATTATATATTATATAACATCATCTGTTTATCCATCAGACCACACACACAGATCAGAATGGTTTTCCTCTACATCTCATCAGCCTGTCCAAATGCTTTAATGAGCTAGACCTCACAGTGCTGTTCAGCACTTTTCATTATGCATGTGTATTCCTGTCCAGCTGGCTATTAATCATTTTAGAGATAAAAAAAAGAAGACAAAGAAGAGTCCACACAGCTAACCAAACAGAGATCTCACTAATGAAAGTGTTATAGCATGCAGATTTGGTGGGGTTTTACATCACTCAAAGACTCAGGTCCTGACCGACTACTGTCTGCAGGGCTAATGATTCAAGCTAATCTCAAGAAGTAAGGAAAAAGATAGAAACGTTATCAGCCAATAACACGCTGGTGAACTATTGGATTCTTATATGGGTCTTACAAAAAAAATGTATCAAGAATTATACAGAAATCATCATTGAACACTAATCTAAAGACTGTTAATTAGGTGTACATGTTCAGATAGTTTGCTCTATATCAGTCGTTTCCAAACTTTTCAGCAGTGCAGCCACTTCTTATCTATGGCATTTGTGAAGCAACTCATCACCCTATCTCACCTAAAAATGGACATAATCACATTTTTAACATGAACTAAATGTGCATGGAAATTTCAATAATTATCCATAAATATTAAGACACATTTTACTTAAAAATGATGACTATTTTAGCGTGTTTCAAAAATGCGGTTGCTCATTTTACATGTTGGTTAGAATGCCAATTTTTGTCAAAGTGGTCACTGCTTTGCCAGAATAAGTTACCTGTAATATGGACCTGGCTGTGAAGATTAAAATGAGGTTTGCATTCAAGTTGGGTACCAACAATCATAATTATGATGCAGTTAATGCATATTTGTTCAAATTCTTTTTGTGATATCCACACAAATCAAAATAAACAGCATGAAACTACATTCACCTAAACTTGGCACAGCGAGATGAATTCAGTTTGTCAGAGCTGAAATGGAACACACAAGACGATATCACCTCTAATATTGATTTTCATGACTGTGAGTGATAGCTATCCAAAATTTGATTTAGGAAATCAAAGGCACAGAGGACATCCACAATACTGAGAGCTATTCCTAGACCTGTATTGATCACATCAGTGGAGGCTCTACCTTCATTGATTACAGACAAAAAAGAAAAACAATCTTTGATCCAGGTATCTGCAACAACATTTGACTTTAGAGCCACACTGAACATAAAATTTGAACACAGAGACAGATTAGGATTTTCTCGGAAAAAGATTCAAAGTAAAGCTGCTGTTGTATTTTGTTCTGGAGCTAGTTTTAGAAATTGGTCTCTTTCATGAAGTGTGGTTGGTTAAGAGAGCTAATACTGGATTAGATTTCACATTGTCCATTTTGATAAATGAACCACAATCTTTCCTCCCATTATTTCTAAACATTACTCATTCATATTGGCCGCAGCACTAAGGAAAACACTGTCTAGATGATTAAAGACAATAAATACAACAGTCCTAAATTTGAACAAAGTCAGACAGAGCTCAAAAAGAGACACATTTCTCCAGCTGCAAGAATAAAATGTTTTTAAAAATTTGAGAAATTTTTTAAATGTTTTAAAAATTCATACAATTTTATCGGTTGTTATATTCTCAGTATACACATTTTATTTGGTGCTCAAGAAATATTTCTTATTATTGTCAAATTATTATTCTCAATAAATTATTTTCAAGTTCAAAAGAACAGCATTTGTTTGAAATATTTTGTAACAATGTGAATCTTTACTGTCACTTTTGATCAATAAAGCGCTATATAAATGCATAATTCATTCATTCATTAATGCATCCCTGCTGATTAAGAGTATTAGTTAGTATAGTATTAGAAATCTTTCTGATCCCAAACTTTTAAACGGTAGAAATAAGATTACGTGAAAACTGAAAGTGAACAAAATAGCTATTTTATAACAATTGAAACCTGACCCAACTCAAATTCTGTGATAACTGAAAGTTTAGTTCTACTTACATTGATCATAGCATTGGAGGTGATGCGAAAGAGGGTGGCTCTCTCGTTGACAGCCTTGATTTTCTCTCCTCCCTCCAGAGGCACACGTAAGGTCTCAAGCTCACTCAGAGACCGCTGCAGCGCTGCTCCGTGCTTAGCTATCAGGTCATTGCACGTGCTCAAGTCATCCAACTTACTGGCCAGAGTCTTGAGAGTGCCCTGGATCTCACTGTGGTCTGACTGAGAGGTGGGCTCCTCGTCCGCAGAATCATCTACACAGAGAGAAACAGAGAGAGAGAGACAGATTAGAGATTATGGGAGTAAATTTCATTACTGGGTGAACTGTTTCTTTAAAACAGAAAAAAAAACATCCCAAGAACACAATGTCACACAATGTGTTTTCCAGCTGTTCACATTAACAAGTCAGAGACCACAGTTTCTCCTAATTTCCCTCATTAATTAATGCTGATTTTACAGGTGGCTGAGGCCCCAATGGCAGGCACCCAGTCGATATTACCATAGTCACTTATGCAAACAGAGCACAAACATCCAAATCAACACACACATACACTCTAGATGGTGGACTGCTTTAAGAGATAGTGACTACACACAAAATATTACCTGTTAAGAAGCCCGAAAGTCTCAGATATAAATGTGTTTCCTAATGAAGTTAAACTGGAGAACACATGGTCTCAACTGGTAAAACTCATCTGTTGATAATATGTAGGGTTAGGACTGAAGAAGCAAAAACAACTATTGTTTAAAGTCATTCAATAATGTTTTACACCAAAAGAAATGAGTATTTAAAAAAACAAACAAAAAAAAAACAGTGCTGTAAAAAGTACAGATAATAAAAAATTTAGCCGGTTTTCAACACACAGCGTGTGGGAATATCGATACTGAAACTTTATATTCACTGAATTGATTGGTGAAGGTGATCTAAATCCAAAATGTGGCTGAAATATTTTATTCAATAAAAATATCTCCAGAAATTTAATTGTCTTACGTGAAAAAAATAAGTAAACTATAAGTAGTTTGTTTTTAAAACCCCAAAACATGCTAGCATTTGTAAACTTCTGGTTCCATTGTCCCGAATCAATGGGTTTTTGTTGAAATAAGTTTTTTTTCTATGACATAAAATACATCAGTTATATCCCACTGATGTTTTTTTTTTCACTTTTATGTGTCTTGAAAAAGAGAATTGTTGACAAGTGGCTAAATGGTACTACAGAGTTTGTTAGGGGCATTAAACAGCATCACGCTAAACAGATAAACTCATCTACTCACTAGTCCACTTTTACAGCCTCATTGTGTTTATACACTTAGGTCATGCAGTGATATACTGTAGTTTGTTTATAGCCTAGCTTTAGCTTGTTACATCTACCGATTGTATTCAGGCTTCAATAAAGTTTGTGTCCATTTGTGAAGTTTATCATAATAAGCTAAATGTAAGAATCATGAACATTTGTTGGTCACAAAGCTTATTTTCTGCAATAATCAATAAAGCCAATCGAAAAATCCTATTGGCTTTTTGCTAAGGGAACCAATGTAATGCTAACTTTGTTGGCCTACAAAATTACGTCATCCACTATACTGGAGGATGCACATAATCTTGCATGCAAATTCCCCAAAAATGCAAATTTCAATTGGAATAAGATCTGGAAATAGACTTGGCTATTACAAAACCCCTCCATCTCCTTCATCCAAGCCATTCCTTTGTGGATAAAAAACTTTAGCTTTTATCTGATGCTGCATTCATTTTAATAGCTGTCAGTTTAAAAAAGAGCCAGAAAAGCTAATATAAAGTACCTTATCGTGCCTTTACAAGTCACCAGAATCACTTGTGATGTCTAGGCCATAAACATTTGCTAGTGGAAAGGATGTGGAAAAAAATTTATTATAAATAATATGGACGCCCAAATGTGTTCACTTTGCATGGTTCCACAGCTGCCATAATTAATGTCCATTGCCATGTGTGGACATGTTTGCACACACAATGGCTCCCTTTCAATGACAGAAGTGGCATAAATCTAGTGTAAATGGAGAAATCACATCAGAACAGAGCTGAGATCCTGATGTTGAGTTGAGGCCATGACAGGATCATGCAACATGGATGCAATAAGACCACACCACACAAATACAATGAATATGGAAAACACATGTTCACAAGGAAAACACTGTCATTCATCTCTGACAAAAGAAAAAATGTTTGGAAAAAAAAACGTTTGAATGTGGCAACCTCATTCACAGTAGCGGAGCGGGGCGGGGCAAGGGTGAGATTGATTTGACTGTGTTTGTTCCTCCTCAGCAGAGAGCAGAGCAGCCTTCAGCAAACTGTTCAGAGACAGATGTTTTCTCAAATTTTTTTTTTCTTGCTGAGCAAAAATTTTCTCTATTGGGTGGACATTTCCACCACCTGAGCAAAAACGTTCTTTATATCAGACCTGTACAGCACACATACAAAAAATTGTGTAACTTTTAACTTAAATGTGCTAATTATATTTGATTTGACCCTTGATGTAACTAAATTATGCACATTTTAGTTTACCTGAGAAAACATTTTTTACAGTGTTGTGTTACTTACCAAGAAATTCTATTAAAAAATCATTAAAAAAAAATATCACGCAGAACAGTTCAATTCTTTATAACAATATAATATAATATAATATAATAAAAAACCAAATATTTTCAATAAATATTTTCAAAAAAACACGAACATGTGAATTATTTTACAATTATCTAAAACATCCCCATGTAGCAGAATTTGCACACTACTACACCTGTGTGTAACGCTAGTTACGTATGTTACTGTGGTTCTGTGAATTCCGGATGACTGCCAGAGGCGGTGCTAAGCACTAGTAGATAATTGCAGCATCAGCTAGATAGGTCGAGAAAAATGTCAACAAGGTCACGTCATGACGCAGACCGAGCCACAAGGATATAAACCGCAGTAGCTCAGTGCCCAGCCTCGGAACACTTCTTGTGCATTTCGAGTGACAAAGAACTCTGGCGGTCATCCAGAATTCACCGAACCACAGTTACATACGTAACTAGTGTTCTGTTTCATTCCTCCTGACCGCCAGAGTTGGTGCTAAGCACTAGTGGATGACATACCAACACAGTCATGAGGAATGACTGTTGCAGAAGGACACCGTAAGGAATTTTTGCAAATACACAAGGGGCCAGAGAGAGACCGAATGGCAGAACTCTGAACTGGTATGCTTGGTCCTGAAAGCTGAATTTTAGGAACTTCCTGTAAAGTGTGGAACAATGGGGGCATTGTTCCACAAACCAGTCTCCTTCCATCACAGACGGAAGAATGTCAACTGTTTTTGTAACATACGAAAAGGAAGAGGCTTAAGGAACACATTTAAGTAGCGCAGATACAGAACTGGTAGAAAACCTCTGTACTGAGGGGATGAACTTTTTCTATGGCTCCTTCCTGCAAAAGTGAACAAATTTCTAGCGACAGGGCCATAGAACTGGTTGGATCCTTGACAACTGTAGGAAGGATTCCTGTAAACATGTTAGGCCGGTGTCGGAACTGCAAAGTGTATCCCCTGCTCACAGCTGCCAGAAACCAGGGGTCGGACAATGACATTCTCAAGTAATCTAGATGTTGCAATGAGAAACGACTGACTGCCGGCCTGAAAACATCATGGTTTTTGGTTTCTGCCTTTAGTACCTGTGGGGTGGGGGGGGTAAAGGGCAATGTCCCTGGGCTTCTTGAGCCAGTCTTTGTTGTTGTGGTATCTGAGGTTGAGAAGTATTGTCGCGGCGCAGTCGTTGCTCTGCAATTGAATAGCGTGGATGAGTGGGAGCTGGTGGCATCCTAAGAGAGGGTGCCTGTGGGGCCTGAGTTAGCTGTTGTGTGACTTCGGACAACTTCATTCTCCTCTCTAATACCTCAGAGACATTGGGGCCAAAAAGATGTCCCGGCACAATTGGCAATTCCCTCAGCGTCTTACAATCTTCAGGCAATCTTGCCTGAGCAAGCCATACCTGGTGCCGAGCTGTTAGAAGGGTTGCTGAGTGTTCCAAGCTCACGAGTCAAATGTCCCATTGCCAATATAGTCTGAAGGAACTGAAGTACTGAAAGGTCTGCATTCGGTGACCCTAAGGTGGTGTGAATTAGATGCACTCGTTGAAATGGCATCCAGATCTGGATGTTGAAGAAAACTCTCATCTTCTGGTGTGTTGTCTGCAGGCGTGGCTGGTACTGGAGGTTGTAGAGATTGAAGAAGACGCAGGGCTCGCAAAATTCCAAAATCCCTGGTAGCCCTTCGGGCAGGTACTCTTCAGATTTTGGTAGCCCGAAAATTCATTTAACTAGCCCAAATAAAAAAAAAAGACCTTTTTTTTAAATATAGAAAATCAGATAGGAGTTTAAATGTCAATCAGAAATATTTTCAATACACAAATATCAACAAATATGAAGGAAGGAATTTTATTTCACTATTTACACAGAATAAAAAAAAATAAAAAATAAAAATTTAAGGCAATTTATGACCCATTTTAAGAGCTGCACAAGTAAAATGAACACATTATAAGTGGGGTTGGACAATGTCTATGGTAACATACAGTATTGAGCCATAAAATTACATGATTTACAGTTCAGATACAGGTTTTCAGAAAAACAAAAATCTTATACAAAAGCATTTCAGCCTTTAGACCATTTCCCCGACTGGAAAACACAATAGCCCCGGGATGTCGGGCTAGCGATTTTGCGAGCCCTGAGACGTTTCAGCTCTGCCATTTTCAAAGTCAGAGTAGCGAAAGTCTTCGACAGCAATTGCTCTGATTCCAAAGTCTTTTTCTTTGTTGGCGGAGCGCCAGCAGCCGCTGGTGCGCAGCGATTTTGAATACGCTGCAGGGCTGAGTCATTTTGTGCCAGGCTAGCCATTGAACTAGGATCCAGTTCAGCGAGGCGAAGCTGTCTCTCAGACATCGGTAGCATACTACAATGCAAACACGGATCAGTCAGAGCCTCTTTTAGATGCTGAACCCCTAAGCATGAAGGGCAGTGATCGTGTCCATCATCGGGAAGAAGCGTGTTAGGACAATTTGCAACTCGGTGGAAAGTTGGAGATACAGTGGGGAAAATATTTATTTGATCCCCTGCTGATTTTGTAAGTTTGCCCACATACAAAGAAATGAAGGGTCTGTAATTTTTATGGTAGGTTTATTTTAACGGATAAACACAGAATATCAATCAAAAAATCCAGAAGAAACACATTATATACAGGTGCATCTCAATAAATTAGAATGTCGTGGAAAAGTTCATTTATTTCAGTAATTCAACTCAAATTGTGAAACTCGTGTATTAAATAAATTCAATGCACACAGACTGAAGTAGTTTAAGTCTTTGGTTCTTTTAATTGTGATGATTTTGGCTCACATTTAACAAAAACCCACCAATTCACTTCTCAACAAATTAGAATACTTCATAAAACCAATAAAAAAAACATTTTTAGTGAATTGTTGGCCTTCTGGAAATGGCCTTCATTTACTATACATGTACTCAATACTTGGTAGGGGCTCCTTTTGATCCCCTGCTGATTTTGCAAGTTTGCCCATTTACAAAGAAATGAAGGGTCTGTAATTTTTATGGTAGGTTTATTTTAACGTATAGAGACAGAATATCAACCAAAAAATCCAGAAAAAACATATTATATAAAGGTTAGAAATTAATTTGCATTTAAGTGAGTGAAATAAGTATTTGATCCCCTACCAACCATCAAGAATTCTGGCTCCCACAGATGGCTGCCCATGTGGAACACAGATTAGTCCTGCCACTTTAAGAAGTTACTCCTAATGTCAGCTCATTAGGTGGACAAGGGCAACGCAATAAATTAGGATGGCGTGGAAAAGTTCATTTATTTCAGTAATTCAACTCAAATTGTGAAACTCGTGTATTAAATAAATTCAATGCACACAGACTGAAGTAGTTTAAGTCTTTGGTTCTTTTAATTGTGATGGTTTTGGCTCACATTTAACAAAAACAGACCAATAC
>NW_015661574.1:923-8112 GCF_001515625.1 Sinocyclocheilus rhinocerous | reverse complement strand
TTGCCAAACGACAGCCAAGAAACCTTAAGGATTTAGAGAGGATCTGTAAAGAGCAGTGGATCAAAATCCCTCCTGAGATGTGTGCAAACCTGGTGACCAACTACAAAAAACGACTTACCTCTGTGATTGCCAACAAGGGTTTCTGCACCAAGTAGTAAGTCATGTTTTGCTTGGGTATCAAATACTTATTTCACTCACTGAAATGCAAATCAATTTCTAACCTTCATATAATATTTTTTCTGGATTTTTTTGGTTGGTATTCTGTCTCTATACGTTAAAATAAACCTACCATAAAAATTAGGTCTCTATACGTTAAAATAAACCTACCATAAAAATTACAGACCCTTCATTTCTTTGTAAGTGGGCAAACTTACAAAATCAGCAGGGGATCAAATAAATATTTTCCCCACTGTAAGCAAACCGTGAGCCATGAATTCGTCAATAATACATCATCGGTTAGCACCGTAGGAACTCAAACTGTAATAATACCAGCCCAGGAGGTTGAAGAAAAAATCTTCGGATAGAACCGGAAGATTATATTCTTGAAAATAGACTCAGAATTAAATGTAAATTTACCAAACCTGCCTTCGGATAGCACCGAGTGGCCGAGATATGCAACAAAAGCACTCAAAAATTATATTAGGTTTGCGGTGGAAACGCTGCCTGTGTGCAGTCGAGACCAGCCACCGGATAGTACCGTGAAGCACAGGGTATCGCTGACACTACAATCAAATTTATAATATGTACTTATGTGATGAAGAAAAAGAAATCCAAATATATATCTGTCCTTATGGCAGTGCAGAGTGCGCTGTCACAGCTTGGGAGGGCGAATCCACACAACTAGGTTAGCTGTACACGCGCAAATAACAACCTATCACTAGTGAGAAGCGAAAAGAGAATGGGCACCAAGCTACTGAGGTTTATATCCTTGTGGCTCAGTCTGCGTCATGACGTGACCTAGTTGACATTTTTTCTCGACCTATCTAGCTGACGCTGTGATTATCCACTATTGCTTAGCAGCGCCTCTGGCGGTTAGGAGGAATAAAACAGAACTGTAAATGAGTTTTGTTACCGTACTGTGCTCATCATCCGCTATTCCCACCACTTAGTCAAGCCACTCCTCTTTAAAGCATGATGACGTTTTATTTCACATGTCATTACGTTTGCGTTGGCTCTCATGTTGAGCTATTTTGTCCGCAACCATTCAAGTATTTGATTTCTATAGCGAATGATTTGGCGCACATCATTCTCTTTCTATGAAACCTGTAAACCACATTCACCGGTTCTAACTGTATAGTGACACCAACTTTATAGCGGTTTGCCCGAGCATTGCAATTATTTTGCATTTACTAGAATTCAATCAAATGGCTTCCCCAACTAATTTTTGCATCTGTCTTGTGCGAAGCATATTATTTCTTCTGTGCAGTCGTGGCGTAAGAAGTGCGTTGGCGTGCACGTGCACAGCTTAGAGGGAACTCTGTCAGAGACTGAACACATTAACCGTCTCATGACTCAACAATAACATACGTAGATAGAAACCACTGAGTGTGAAGGAAGAGGGGTCACTTTAGGGCACTTCCAGTAGAAAAATGTTTAGTTACACACTAACTAAATGAGAGTCTTCTATGACCTAATACCAGATTAAAATAATAATTATTACGCATTAAAAAGGTCTCTCCTGCTTCTCGGTTCATCGTTGTGCTGGTGAGTGCAAGATCAGCCACTGGTCTTGAGACTAAATCTAAATTTAGATCTAAATGGCAACAGAATGACATCTTGAGGGTCTAAACGCTGGAATGGGAAAAACACTCAATCAAATTGTCCATTTCTAGAGCTTCTTCTTTTCTCTCTTTCCATTAGTCAATAACACAGAGACACACACACACACACACACACACTGGCTGATTCTGCACATTCATCACATCTGTGTGAGCTGTGTGACTGCTGACAGAGGAATCTGTGGGTATGTTCCTAACAGTGTATTACCATAATAAGTACTTTTCGTGCAGCATATAGGCCTATATTGTGCACAGTATGCAAATTTGATTGTGTGTGCGTGGAATATCTGGATCATGGAATATCTGGATCATTTGGCAAAATGTGCAGTGTGCCATACAATGCAGTGGACTTAAAATTAAATGGATATATAATTTATATATTATTTAAAATATGATTCTTTGTATTTAAAATTTGTATATTTTTTTTATAAATATTTATCAATTGAAAATATATATAAATATATATGTAAATAAAATGTCTCATTAACGTTTGTTATTGTTGCATATTATTTCACATACTAATTATATACATTATATACCGCACAATATGCAGCACACTCGTGTTTCATTCCAAACATAAAATCTCTTTCCCTTCCTCTGTTGGGTTTAATCCTGAGCACACATATAGCCAGAAAAAAAACACACACAGATTTACATTAAGAGCAGTATTCACCCTGTTACCTTTCAGCTTTAGAAGAGTTGCTGATGAAGGTCTGAGGGTAATGTGCAGCTGGCATAGGGTAAATCTGCGGCGTGCTGGAGATTACAGCTCATTTCCACAGCAGCTTCTCAGTCTGGGAACCCTTTGACAGAAGGACAAGGTGGCTTGCTATTTTATAACACTTACAGGCCTTAACCTGCTGAAAGGCACCAGTCAGCATAGAGGTTTGTTCACATACTGTATGTGTCACAGTCATCAAACTGCACACACAAATATCTATTTACAAAGAGTGACATTACAGAAAAAGTAGTAATAAATAGTAAATGCAAACATACAAATCCTTCTGGCACCATCTGTCTTATTTACAATCTAAAATCATCTTAACATCAGATTATAGAATAACCATCACATGAAATGGTACTATGGTACTATGAAACGGAAATGGTAGTATCATCCTGTTTCTGTAAATACCACTACAGATGTTTACACTTCATATTTTCTTCAACCAACCTTTTGACCATAACATTTTCCCTGAGCTCAGCTGTATGCCTGAAATACTAACATTAAACTAAGTATGATGTACGGTGAATATGTCAAGGAGCACAACCTACCAGCCTGCAATAATTTGGTAATAAATCTGACAAAGGAATTACTTCTAAATTAATAAATGTAAAAGCTGGTTACATACCTCCAAATGTACTGTATAATGCCACTGCCAGCAATAGTTCACATTCACATAGAATTTAAAAACAGTTTTCAAGTTTTACTCAAAAGATCAAAAGGTGGGATAAACTCTACTTTGTCAGCTTTCACTGATATGGTTGCAAACATAAGATGCCTAAAATCAGGAGAGTCTCCAAGCAAAGCTCATCTTGCAATTAATTTTTGTTTGTTTGTTGGCATTTTTGTCTTTATTGCATAAGACTTCACAGTAAGTAATGTCGAAAAGACTATACTTCTATATAATATATATTATATTTTCACTATAGAAAATGCTAGATTGTCACTCCAATATGTAAAAAATCCCTACTAAGTCAGTTACTTTGCCTTGTGCATGTCAAAGGAGAATTTCCTAACCGCCAAACCCTTTGTCACAGTCTTCAGCGGGTGTGCCCAGGATGGCCACCAGATGACACTGTTCTCGGTGAGCACATGGCTTGTGTTGTGTTTGTTTTGTGCCATGTGCTCTCTCCTGTCTATTGTCTTGCCCCTCCCATCTTGTTACCTCGTTATAGTTTAAGTTGCTCCACCTGTGTCTCCCTCGTTTGGTGTCCCATTTATTCTCCTGGTGTCTGTAATCCTGTGCTGATCCGTTGTTTTTCATTGTGTGTGTTATGTCTGCATGTAGTGCAGTTTCGAGCCTGCCTGTCTGTTTTTCCCCTTCGGGGTGGTTTGAGTTTGTTTTTGTTTAATTTTATTATTAAAGAAAGAACCATTCCTCCTGCACTTGAGTCCTCGCTTCCTCTATCCTCACGCACTGTGACACCCTTTATAAAGAACATCAAGTTTGCATCAACTTGTATGATTTGGCATTTATTACAATTATTTATATAGGATCTAGGGATGAAATCTCAACAGCTTGTGTCTATTTCAGTGATAAAAGCTGCAGAAGGCAAAAGAACATCAACACCTGAACAGCCAGATCAGGTGGACGTGCTGCAGATGAAACATGATGATGCAGATATAGATTATGTACCACTGCAATGAGCAGAAGGTGGTGTTCAATCTTCTCTAATCTACAGACTATGCCTCCCTACTGAAAATGAGCATAAAAATGACAAAAGATAGTGTTAAATAAAACATAGTTATTATAAGGTAATAAACAAAGACTAAGGCAATATAATTGCATAGGTACAGGTATAATGGCATAAAGTAGTAAGTGAATTTTTGGTGCATGCAAAAATGTTATTCAAAATGAATAATATACAAAGCAGCAAGTGCATAAAAATCAACCTATAATGTGAATAATAGGAAAGAATAGAAACAATAGCCATATAAGAAAATTCAAAAACAGGGTTTTTGAAAAGTTGGTTGCTATAAATAAATTATAGCAGTGAGGTTGTATTTTTTTTGCCTGTGGGTAGAAGCTGTCCCATAGCCATTTGATCTGTGCCCGGCCACTGTTTCTCAGTTTGTAAAGGAGAAAACAAGCAATGATTGGGATGCCTGGGGTCTTTAAGAATGACCTGGCCTTCTTAAGTCATCTATCTCAATTTTCATGCTCATCTCGTCAGTAAAGCCAGTTCTGTGATTAGTAGTAAATCTCCAGCACGTGCTTTCAGATGGAGCGACATTTACTACACAAAGCTGTAGTTCACTGACAAGCTACGTATTCGATTTTTTTGCACAGCCCTAATCTGAATATATGTCACTGATGCTGGGTGCTCATGGCCAGTGATGGACTGTGTTGTCTTCACCACCCTCTGCTGTTCCTCGTATTAAAATACAGTTTCTGTACCTGGCAAGTGATGCAGTTGTTAGGAATACTCTCAGTCATGCATCTGGAGAGTTTGTCAGAATCAGTGGTGACATGCCAATCTTTCCTAGGTTCACTCATATTTTTCAGGGAGGCATACTGTAGTTCTTAGGTAGGTTTGTTTGTTTGATAAACTCTGGAGTGGTTGGAAAATATTGAACACTGCGTTCTGCTCACTGCAGTGCTACACAATATACATAACTCTATTGCTTTGGTTGAAAGCATCTGCTAAATGCATAAATGCACATTTAAATGTACTGAGAAAAACTGGTGAGGATGTGCTTTCTTCCTTGCTGCTGTTCTGCTAGCAACACTCAACATCCCTCAAGTGGCATCAGATCCATTAAGGATAAAGAGAGAGTGACACTAGACAGTCTCAGCCATATCATGATTGACAAATCGGTAAACCTGATTAAGGACTCTGAATAATCCCTGTCATTTCTACTTTCAGTCACAGTATTATTTACAGATCAGGTGCTTAATAAAACTGTACTTTTTAAATAATAATAATAATTATATATAGCAGAATGAAAATCTTTTAGAGCTTCTTAATATGTAACTCAGAAAGAATGAGAATAGAGGTGATGTACTGATTACAAAACTTGGTATTTACTCTCATGGATTAACTGATGTAATATTTTATATAAGGATTGGCACCACTGCTGGGGATCAACAATACTTACTGCTCGAAACATTACTTTCCCAGTAAGAGCGAGCAGTCGTATAATGACAAGACAATAATTAACTAAATCACAGAGCTATTCTCATTGTAAATTACTACTTTTGACTGTAAGTCAAAACTGTTAATGGTCACTAATATCCCTGCAATTAGAGCTGCAATGAACTTGTAGGGTTTAACAACACAACAGTGACAATGACATTATGTCACATTTTTTATGGAATTTTGATACTGTTTGAACTAATTTGCAGAGTAAAATGATTTGATTAAACTGACTAAACTCACTGAATCACATGCTGAAATGATCACCATCATCCCTGCCATTATGTTAAATTTCAAACTCAATCCAAAACCCCCTGAATGACCAGAAGCAAAGAAGGAATGCACATCAACTAGAAAAGTGCTGTCTAATAAAGTGAAAAAACATGGTTATTATATAAATTGCAGAATAGAAATATAATACATACATGATTCAAGATATTTTTGTTACAGTGTAGCTGAACTTACTCTCTTTTAAAGCAACTTTTGAGGCTACTGGTTGCTGTCACTATAAGTTTACTTACAGCTAATGGTAAGTGCAAAAGATGTTTTGATTATTTTCCTGATACACATCAATGCATTTATTTATTCCTGTATAGGTAAACACAGACTATATTGCATAACTGATTTGTCATACTGTAAAACTGTCTCAACATACTGCATGCCACAATAATTAACATCTTTCACCCTCATATCCAGCTTACAACAGACAGACAAAAATGAGTATGTATTTTTAGCTTAAAATAAAAGCTGACAAGTGGTGTTTTCTAAACATATTAAGGTTATTGATTAAATAAACTGGCTGCTGTGTAACTGCATTATTGATTTTTCTCTGGAGGACATACAGGAGACAAGGGCTTCATTTTCAGTTAAAAAATCAGAGCAAAGATTATCACTCTGTCAACTTTCAATGGCTACGTTTACATGCAACCAAATAATCCATTTGTAATTGGATTGACCGCTCAATCGGACTGAAAAACCTTCATGTAAACACCTTAATCGATCCGATTGAGCTCGATCGGAATGAAATTTCAATCGGATTGAAAGGGGTATTTTATTCCTTTTCTAATACGATTGAGAGTGCATGTAAACACTCGATCGGATTGAACGAGATTGAGGTCTCTGCAGAGCAAAAGTGGGTGTTTCTGAATTTGTTGGTGTTTTCAAACTGCAGGGTGTTTCTCATTCATGCAATCAAAATGATCCCCCTTACCTAACCCCACCCCTAAACCTACCGTCACTATGGCGTCAGCCAATCAGGAAACATGGTCTAAAAACGCCCCAATCTGGTAACTCCCATTACTTTCCTGCAGAGACCTATACTTGGAGAAAACCCCGAAACTGAAAGAACTGCGCATGTGCAATGACGCAGAAATAGCGTAATGACGTATGACGTGCAGAACCAGCGGTTCTTCCTTTTTAATAAAGTGTTGTATAAATGCGTGTCCTGTCATTATAAAACTCTCTTTTCACTCGGCAACTGTGAAGTGGAGCAGGACAACCTCCCACCAGTCCTTGTTTTGGATTCTCATCCACAGGCAACCCGTTTTGGGCGC
>NW_015661574.1:0-850 GCF_001515625.1 Sinocyclocheilus rhinocerous | reverse complement strand
AGCAGCACGGCACAGCGGTTTATATGTATATTTATCCATAAATTAATAAATATTAATTGTTACGACCCGGGGTAGCACCTGTTCCCTAAACGGGATCTGTTCGCCTCTAGGTGGCGTTTTGGGTTCTGGTGTGTGTGTTTTCTTTTGTCTGTTTGCAGGGTGGAGACAAGCGGCAGGTGCGGTGGATTACCTATGATGAGTTGACTGATAAAAGGATCTCTGTCCTCCGGTGTGGTGTGCCTCGTTGGAGCTTGACTTCTCTCCAGCACCAGACTTTGAGCTTTCTTTGATATTTGATCTTTTGTTGTTTTCCTTTCTCTTCCCTTTTGGGTTTAACTATAGTTTAAATTACGTTAATAAATGTTTATTTTGAGTTAACTTACTTTGTGCGTGGCCTCCCCATTTAAGTCGTGGGGAAGTCGTGGCCTAATGGTTAGAGCGTCGGACTCGTAACCCAAAGGTTGTGGGTTCGAGTCTCGTACCGGCAGGGATTGTAGGTGGGGAGAGTGAATGTACAGCGCTCTCTCCCACCTTCAATACCACGACTGAGGTGCCCTTGAGCAAGGCACCGAAACCCCAACTGTTCCCCGGGCGCCGCAGCAAAAAATGCTGCCCACTGCTCTGGGTGTCTGTTCACGGTGTGTGTTCACTGCTGTGTGTGTGCACTTTGGATGGGATAAATGCAGAGCACTAATTCTGAGTATGGGTCACCATACTTGGCCACATGTCACTTCACTTTAATGTTGCTCTGCCTTGAACCTGGTAGTTTGTAACATTTGGGGGCTCGTCCTTGGGTAACGTTATCGATTGGGTAAATTCCAAAGTTGGGGAGAGCTGTGCAAATTTATAT
>NW_015661573.1:1559-2702 GCF_001515625.1 Sinocyclocheilus rhinocerous | reverse complement strand
ACACCTCTCTTGCAACATGTTTAGCTTATCACAAATATTATACTTTGCTTTTTCGACTTCTGATCGCAAGTGTAGCCAATCTTTGGAGCACTTAGATTAGCGAGAAAGGTCCTGGCAGATCACTAGGTCGGGTCCTCACAGATGAAAAAAAAAAAGAAAAGAAGCGCACACAGGAATCGATAGGCGGAATCCAATTTTTTTATACACATAACTCTGATGACCGAGAACAGTGCAGTCTTTTCAAATGCCTCTTTCTGCAGCGGACCACCCCCCTTCATGTTGAATTTGGACGTGAGGGACTTTTTTAAAACCCTAAAATATAATACAGATTAAGGTGGTTATCAATTGCGGACAAAGTTTGACATTTGAAAATGACCAGTAAAGGAATTATTTTTTTAAATTTCTGATTTGTGTTGTAACTTATTGAGTATTGACACCACAATGTTTGATTAATGTGGCAAGATTTGTAGGCTTTACCTGTCCAGCATCCTTCTGGCACTGTCTTTGAGGTTTCTTCCTTCAACTCTGCACAACTTTGACACCTGAATAACACATGCCAATGTCAGGCGGGTAGTATTATATGCACCAGTGTACAAGTGTTTACCAACCTTAAACACTGATGCCCATTGACCTGCAAGTTTTCCATCACTAACCTTTCAAACTCTTTATTCCAGCAGTTTAAGTTTTTCCCTATTAGTGCCCCCCACAATCTGTCTCTGCCTCCAAAATTGTCTGGCACAACTGACTTCATAACAACACAGTGATAGCTGCTGTAACTAAAAAGTAGCCCAGTACAAACATTAACCTCAAATGTACATGGAATAATAAATTCACCCCCTACCGTTTTATTACATTATGTTTTCTGTTTGTACTGTTTAGGTTTTAATGCTGCATTGCACATCTGAGCTATTTGCACTTATTATTTGTATTCTTAAGCTTTACTATCAATTTGGAAGTTTCAAAATAAATATTATTGTAACGTTACTTGTACAATGACAAAGATATTCTATTCAATTAGCTCATGCTCTCTCAGTATCTAACAAGCCATTGTTCAGTAATAAATTCAATATAATAATTAAA
Source organism: Sinocyclocheilus rhinocerous (assembly GCF_001515625.1). NCBI lineage: Eukaryota > Metazoa > Chordata > Actinopteri > Cypriniformes > Cyprinidae > Sinocyclocheilus > Sinocyclocheilus rhinocerous. The sequence goes on along the minus strand of NW_015661573.1, from coordinate 1,622 downwards.
ATAAATGATGGACTTTGTCAAAGATGAGAGCTTTAGTGAGGAAATGTTGTTTTGGAGAGGGTT
>NW_015661573.1:0-1362 GCF_001515625.1 Sinocyclocheilus rhinocerous | reverse complement strand
TCTTACTTTACTGTATCATTCTTAAATAAACACATGCCAAAATCATGACCAATACTATTTACTTCGCTATATCGACATACAAACTAACCTGTAAACTTTTATATACTTTTGGTTGGCTTTGGGATAACCATGAGGATGTGATATTGACTACTGTGTATTCTGTGTATTTGACTTAGTGAAGGTTTTGGTAATTCTCATCCTGCCTTGTGTGTGCGGTTTGACACACAACACACACAACATGAACATGTCATAACTTACAGGTGAATGTTTACAAATATTTATATGCTAATTTGAATAAACATTTATGTAGCATATTCCAATATAATATTTTATCTGGTCTTCCAGATACAACTTTCAGTGTACTAAGCTGATGTTACTGCCACTATCCAGCAAGAGCAGCACTGTCACAAAGGTATTACTGTTAGTAGTGGTTGTAGTAATGTGTATATTGTGGCACATATCTTCATTATGGTGACTGGTAGAATTTCTCAACAATTCAACTAGTCAATCCAATATTCCATTCAAAAGGTTCTATGGCATCATTCTCATTTTTGAAGAATTTCTTTACATTTTTCAGTGCGAATGTATTGAATATTTACCCATTGTGACATTTTTTAAAACGAATGAAAATGTATTGTACAAATTAAGTTTTAAAACAAGAACCTGGACCTGAACGTGGCAGGATTGTTATAGCTGCACAAGCAAGGCTTCTTGCAACGCGGTATGGGACAAAAAAGTCAAGTGGAAATATATATACAAGAGCATACAGTAAAAAAAAATTTTTTTAAAAATATATGTATATATATACTGTATATATTAGAATAAACACCTTTTCACCATCTTTTCAAGATCACAGGACTCAGAGAACTAATATACAGTGGTGTGAAATAGTACTGATTTCTTATTTTTTTGCATGTTTGTCACACTTTAATGTTTCAGATCATCAAACAAATTTAAATATTAGTAAAAGATAACACAAGTAAACACAACATGCAGTTTTTAAATGAAGGTTTTTATTATTAAGGGAAAACAAAATCCAAAACTACATGGCCCTGTGTGAAGAAGTGTTTGCCCCCCTGTTAAAACTGTGGTTTATCACACCTGAGTTCAATTTCTCTAGCCACACCCAGGCCTGATTACTGCCACACCTGTTCACAATCAAGAAATCTCTTAAATAGGACCTGCCTGACAAAGTGAAGTAGACGGGAATGTGGTGGCGTCGACCGGAAGGAGATGTCGATTCCTTTTTGCAGAAAACAATTTGATTTTACCTTTTTATAAATTTTTTAATGGTATTTTTAACAACATAAATAGCAATGGCCAGGATTTTGGTAAGCAATTATTAAAAAATGATACAGTAAA
>NW_015661572.1:4737-5748 GCF_001515625.1 Sinocyclocheilus rhinocerous | reverse complement strand
ACGGTACTTCGATGTCAAACACTGATCTGTCCACACAGCGCCGCTTCAGGTCAAACACATCTTGAAATTTAATTGACAATCTTAACCCTTAAGACGGGGCCCTAGACGACCGCCTGTTGGACAGGCCGGCACTGATTAGAGCTCAGTGTTCAATACCATTCTAGCAAATGAACTGAACTCAGCCTCTCTCCTTCTGGATAAAGTCTTCCTCACTAAGAGCCACAAACGGCTCTCCTCCAGTATCACGCTCAGCACTGGCTCGTGTAGTCAGTCCTCTACTCTACTCCTGTACTCATGTGACTGTGCTTGCACTCGTTCATCATCAGATCTGCAGACCATACTACAGTGATTGAACTTATCTCAGGAGAGCATGACTCAGCTACAGAGATGAAGTCCAGAAGAGCTGTGCGCCACAAACGGCTCTCCTCCAGCATCACGCTCAGCACTGGCTCGTGTATTGAGTCCTCTACTCTACTCCTGTACTCATGTGACTGACGCACTCGTCATACTACAGTGATTGGACTTATCTCAGGAGAGCATGACTCAGCTACAGAGATGAAGTCCAGAAACTAGAGCTGTGCTGCTCTGATAACAACACCTCCAGAACAAAAGAGCTCACTCTGGACTTCAGCAGATCTTCTCTACATCAACAGACTGAGTGGAAAGAGTCCACACCTTCAAACTCCTGGAGTCTCATATCTGATGAGCTCTATTAGTCTGTTACACCTCAGCAACAATCAAAACTTCCTCAGAGTGATCAGGAAAAACAGCTTGGAGTCTGAGCTGCTGGTGTGCTTTTACTGCTCCACCATCGAAAGTGTGCTGCTGTACTGCATCTCTAGTGTACTGCATCTCTAGTGCGCTGCATCTCTAGTGTACTGCACCTCTAGTGTACAGCATCTCTAATGTACTGCATCTCTAGTGTACTGCATCTCTAGTGTACTGCATCTCTAGTGCACTGCATATCTAGTGTACTGCATCTCTAGTGCACTGCATCTCTAGTGTACTGCA
>NW_015661572.1:0-2145 GCF_001515625.1 Sinocyclocheilus rhinocerous | reverse complement strand
ATAACAACACTAACAACACCTCCAGAACAAAAGAGCTCACTCTGGACTTCAGCAGATCTTCTCTACATCAGTGGAAAGAGCCTCAGCAACAATCTAAACTTCCTCAGAGTGATCAGGAAAAACAGCTTGGAGTCTGAGCTGCTGGTGTGCTTTTACTGCTCCATCATCGAAAGTGTGCTGCTGTACTGCATCTCTAGTGCACTGCATATCTAGTGCACTGCATCTCTAGTGTACTGCATATCTAGTGTACTGCACCTCTAGTGCACTGCATATCTAGTGTACTGCATCTCTAGTGCACTGCATCTCTAGTGTACTGCACCTCTAGTGTACAGCACCTCTAATGCATTGCATATCTAGTATACTGCATCTCTAGTGTACTGCATCTCTAGTGCACTGCATATCTCAATGTGCAATTTTATGGTTCAGTCACTTGTATATACTTTTATAATTGTACTGTACAGTCTAAAGTCTTATTTATTGTCTGTGGTTATACTGTACAGTATGTTTGTTTTCTAACACCAGTAAGAAGCAGTGCTCCTAGTTTGATTGGATGCAGAAAAATACAATGACAATAAAGACATTCAATTCAATTAAATTAAATTCATAGAAATATAGGACATAATACAATGTAAATTCTTCCAAATATAAATAACAGTAAGAATGAAAAATTAAAGCATAAACACAGACATTTGATGACACCCATCTTCATTAACAATTACAGTCAAATAACTACACTAGAGCACATCGGAATATAGTTTGATAACAACTACATTCAGAACAATTAAAGTAATTAACGAGTTCTGTTGCCCATATAATCGTTAGGAAATAGAGTAAATTTATTGGGCTTGCTGTCCACTGATGAGGGGCTCGATGAAGCAGCTTCAACTCGAGCTCTGATATACCCCCCAGGGACATGATATAGGATGATTACAAAGGGCAAGGTACCTAAGATGAAGGTGGAGATTGGGGAGGTGGAGGGATGCTGGAAAAGCTGAGACTGGAGAGAGGTAAGCAGCTGCTGATTGAAAGATCAGATGGGCTCGCTCCTCCCTAACTTACGTTTAGGAACTTCATTTAAATTATTAACATGCTATAGTTTTATATGTGAAGTAATTGACAGTGATCATAAAATCTTCTTTAAATAGAAAAGAGTACCACAGAGCAAAAATGTAGTTTCCAGTGTACACATATCTCTTCATATTTCGCATAAACACAGACATTTGATGACACCCATCTTCATTAACAATTACAGGTAAATAACTACACTGTATCTAAATATAGTTTGATTTTCTAACATCTACATTCAGAGCAATTAAAGTAATTAAATTATTAACATGTTATAGTTGTATATGGGCAGTAATTGACAGTGATCATAAAATATTCTTTAAACAGAAAGAGTACCACAGAGCAAAAATGTAGTTTCCAGTGTATTCATATATCTTCATATTTCTGTATAGATTCAAAATATCCCACGGCATCGCCGCGAGGCGGGATCAACGGCAGATCACCAAAAAACCGCCAAATTATATTTAAAACATCAGAACATCTATAAAACAACACATTAAACAAAAACAAGGGTTACTGACTTAGAGTAACATTTGAATTAATTTAGATATGATTTAACACTATTTACTTAAAGTTGTTTTGTGTTTGATGAGAAATAAAACCAATAGCTGAAGATGTTTTTGTTATACAACAACCATATACGGTATCACCATAAACTGAAATGACAGACAGTGATTAACCTCATTCTTTTGTCTCTATACAAAGAGACATTTACATAGATTGGCGAACATAATGCAAATGTAATTGGCCACATTTAAAAAATCAGGTGATTAAGCGCCCAGTTTGCACTTGTAATTCAAATTAGCTTACAAAATGAGCTTATAATGGCAGAAATAAGGTTTTTTAATGAAAGTGAAGTTCCATGTTTAATGAAATTGTCAATGAAATGAAAATGTTAAATGAAATTAGAAAAATGTTTAAGAGATTATTGTTTATTTTATATATTGCATTTTAATGTCACAAATAATAATATCAAGGTTTACAGATATTTTACATTATTCTTTTTGTACCGTGGGTTTGATGAAGAGTAAACAAACATTTTCACGTGTCCTCCAATCAGGGCCGTAGCTGGGGTTTGCG
>NW_015661571.1:0-576 GCF_001515625.1 Sinocyclocheilus rhinocerous | reverse complement strand
CCAGCAGTTAAGAGGCTACCATGTCCTAGTGCGGGTGGACAACACTGCGGTAGTCTCTTACATAAATCGCCAGGGCGGACTGCGGTCGCGCCGCCTGAACAACAAGGCAGACTGTGTTCGTGCCATCTGAACAGGCTAGCACAGCAGGTTCTGCTTTGGGCACAGGACAAGTTCCTGTCCCTCAGGACGATTTACATCCCCAGGCATATGAAAGTGGGAGCAGACTTGCTGTCCAGACAAGCTGTGACATACGGGGAATGGAAACTCCACCCCGAAGTAGTCAGTCAAATCTGGGAAAGATTTTACGAAGCAGAGGTGGACCTCTTTGCTTCACAGGAGACAGCACAATGTCCCCTCTACTTCTCTCTGACTCCTCCAGCTCCCCTGGGTCTGGATGCGATGGCCCATACGTGGCCGAGACTGCGTCTTTACGCATTTCCTCCGATCGCTCTGCTCCCGGGAGTCCTGGCCAAGGTTCGTCAACAAGGGTCTCGCCTCTTACTGATAGCGCCTCGTTGGCCGACCAGAGTGTGGTTCTCAGATCTAATATCCCTCCTCGATGGCTCGCCATGGGCG
>NW_015661570.1:0-1092 GCF_001515625.1 Sinocyclocheilus rhinocerous | reverse complement strand
TGCTCATCAGTTCTCTCAGTCTGCACAGCATGTTTCAGTGCTGTTACAACAACTCCGGAATCTCCGGAATATTGTTTTTTTCGAGTCGTAGGGACTGTAAGGCATGTCCGGCAGCTGGATGCAATAATTGCATGCCAATGTGCATTGGCTCGTTTAGTTTACACTCGAAGTAGATTGGTCTATTGAAGCGATATCCTAATTCGTTGGTCACCGACGTGACTCGGAGTGACCGACTGAAAGGGAACCATTCAGGGTTTTTTGGCGTATTGATTACCATTTGTATAACCACAGTTTTACTACAAACACTATGGTTAAACTATGGTTAGTGTGGCCAAATCTTGGTTAATTTGTAGATTTTAATTAATTCTAAGTTTCCACAAGAAGAAATTCAATTACATATTTAAAAGTTTCCCCATGAAAATATATATTTTTTGCGTGTTACATTCTGGCTTGAATATAACTCTACAACCTTACCTCATTTAGTATACATGGATTCATGATTATGCACTAAGGATAACCATGAATATCCTTACCAGCTCTACTTGTTCCACTCAGTTAACAGAAGTAAACGCTACACATTGGTAAAGTGGCAGTTTTATTAATGGTTATGGCTATGTCAATCACTGCAATTTTGAGAGTGAATCAATGAAAGAATTTATTCAAATTCTGAATGGATTGTAGCCTAGAAAGTGAGAACGCTTCCTTTATAATCACTAAAGCTGTCACTCATCTGTTCATTGTACCACAATCTTACAAAGTATTATGTATATATATATATATATATGGGTAGTTGACAAATAGGTAGTAAAAAATGCTTTTTTTGTAAAAAAAAAAAAATTAAATAAAAACTTTTTTGAAAAAGAAATGCATATATGTAGTGTGAACTCTGATCTTTGAAAAAATATAAAGGGTCACTAACTTCATAAATTCTTTCACTGCTTTATTTATTTATTGTTTTTATTTTTTTTACTGAACTGTATCATAAATTTGTCCTATGGTGTGACATAGCAAAAATTAAGAGGAAAAAAAAACTCTTAATAGTACATGAATAGCAAGAGAGAGATTTATCTTCATTGTTAGACACTTATTTTC